>NW_027423085.1:115000-267518 GCF_048934315.1 Petromyzon marinus
GTCCTGTTTCTTCACCTGAGGAAGGCTACTTGTGTTGTGGCCGAAACGTCGTGAGAATTTTATTCTGTTATTATTATTTTTATTATTTCATCTCCATTCTACGTGACTTTACCGAAAGAACCCAGAAGAACAATGAGCTATCATTATTTTGTTGTTGTTTGCAAAGTGCAGGGTCTTGAGGACTTTGTGGAAAAGTGCGGAATAAATGCAAAGTAACTCCCAAGAAGTGGTGGTGGTTGGACAAAAAGGACAATGGTGACGCCGATGGCTAAGGTCTCCTCCTGCGATGGCGAGATGTAAACTCCCTCGCATGGTATACAGGAGGTCGTGGGTTCGATCCCTATCCCGACCTTAACGCCTGTTATGTATTTGGAGTCCACGTGTTCTCTCTATCTTCCCTCTGCATTTAATCTGGCTGCTGATATACATTACCACGTGATGAGCCACTTCGTTGATCTATCATTTGTGGCCAGGTGGCTTCTGAAAAGAGCTTTATACCTGGTATTTTTTTTAAGGTGGCCATGGTGCTCACCGTGATCTACATGTTCCTCATGACGGGCACGCTGCTCGCTATGGTCGGCGACATTGTCAAGAACGGTATCCTCACACCCAGCAGCATCTTCTTCATCACTCTCGCGGGCATCCATCTCATCGCCACGGCGCTGCACCCGCGCGAGTTCTTCTGCATCGTGCACGGATTCTTGTACCTCATCTGCATTCCCACGGGATACCTGCTGCTGCTCATCTACTCATTGGTCAACATGTACAACGTATCATGGGGCACGCGTGAGACCAAGGCGCCTACTGAGCCCTCCCCTAAGGAGGTGAGTTACTTTATGTGTTATCGTTATTGTCCTTGTTGTTTTTGTGTCGAACGTTATTTGGAGTTTCGCTCCATTCTCCTCTGTTGCTCCGTCCCGCACCTCCGATTAGCATGATTGGCTACGTACATTGCAAAAAAAGTGTAACATATGCCCCCAACCCCCGCCAAGACGAAGCCAGCGATCCCCCATATAGCTTTTAACCGACCGTTGGGGCAAGTGCTGTTAGCGAGTAGCACCTGTGAAGTCCGGAATGGCACATAAGAGGGTAGGTGGGCAGCACCATGCCCGGCCGCCTTTGTCTCCATTGTTGTCATGTTTACTACATCACATTTGGCTATTTTTGAGGCTTTTTGAGGGAAGGCCAAGGACTGGTCCAGATGTATGTATGTTGAACTTCTTTCACACCATGTGTAGCCAACTGTGCTAATTGGAGGTGCGAAGGAAGGAAAGTTTCTAAACACAAAGAGCAGTTTTTAAGAAATTAGTTTTCAATGTAATGATTTAAAAGTGCATAGCTCCAATTGCTTTCTCATATTGGAAGGAAGAGGGTTCCAGATGGACGCACAAGCGCACCCAAAAGCACGCGATGTGGTCACTGTCTTTGTTCAATGGTTAGCCAAAATCCACTGATGAGAGGATGACCGGAGCTTGCAAAATTATCGTTTATGTTTCTTGACAAGAACGGTGGTGGTGGCTGTGCCACTCGTGTCTATTAATACAACACGGTGGGTATCGCGGAGGAGTCATTTACTGACTTTCCAGGAGAATGTAGTATGACAATTATGGACTCTATCTGTTCCATCTGAATAGAACGCAATGTTTCCCCCTCGCATTTGTGGGTCTATTCCATGGTGTTCTGGTTTCCCGTTGGCCAATAAAATCTTCATACATGGAGGACCGCAGAGCTTGGACAGTTATTGGCGCCAGTTCACTGAGCAGCTGAAACTGCCTTCCAGCTTGTGTGCGCTTCCCGCTGGTTTGATATCATTGAAGGACCCTGCCTTCAGCACAATGCCCATCCTCCTGTCCCAGCAGAAGAAAGAACGCAAGCATCGTTTGAATGGAACGAAATGCTGTATACTGCCACTCGAGTGGGACTGCTTCCAGTGGAGGATCAGCATCCATCCGAAGAAATACTCGGCACTGAGTCAGGAGGATGACAGTTCAAGGTGCCACCACCTCACTGAGAGCCTGTAGCCATGCTTTTAACTTTGATCCTTACCTCTCGTGTATCGATAGTTCAACGTTTATGTCCCATATTATTGAGGGACTGTGTTATCTTGGTGTGGTTTGGGACTGTTGTTCTGCTGCCTTGCCCCAAGTTATGCATTTAGTATTGAAAAATTGGCAGTAACTGACGTACTCATCACTCATATACTTTATTTATTTTCTTATCTTTCCTATACTTAGCACTGCTATCGTTTTATGTTCTAACTTTCTAATCCCCTACACCTACTGGACATCTGTGAAAATAGGTTCATAGCTCATCGGACTCCTCCTGCAGTAGAAATACAGATTCTGATTATTGATTGGCTGTGTCGGGTGGAGGAGGATTTACAACGTAACATTTTACTCAAGTCAATACTGAGTCTTGTCTCAACTTATTAACTGTGATTCTAGTTGTGCTTGTATCTTAGGCGCCGTGGTGGCTAGATGTTAACTACCTCCCCTGGTATACAGGAGGTAGTGGCTTCGATCCCAAACCTGACGATGCCTGTTGCCTATATGGAGTCTGCGTCTATTCCTTTCTCTCCCCATGTTGGTGTGGATTTTACTCCGGGTCCCCTGATTTTTTCCCTCCTCATTTAGAATCATCATGTGATTAGAGTATTTGGCTGCTGTAATTTCCACGTGATAAGCCGATCATTGAGTTATAATTTGTGATATTCAGGTCGATTCTACAAAAAAGCTTTATAGCTCAGTGGGCCTTACATGGTAATATAAAAATAATGGTTTAGTTTAACAGTTTATCATCATCCCTCCCAGCCGAGTGGAGTCGTGCACGGTGGAACTCGACAGAGAGATGAAGCTGCGTCCAATTGAGGCCAGACAACAGGACACTACGAGCACTCAGATTGAGCATCCAGAAGGAGCAGAGATCGAGGCGAGAGGAGAGGACATCGCGAACACTCATATGGAGCACCCAGAAGGAGCAGAGACGAGACCAGAGGACATCGTGAGCACTCAGACAGATCATCCAGAAGGAGTAGAGAGTGAGGAGAGACGACAGGGCATCGCGACCACTCAGACGGAGCATCCTGAAGGAGCAGAGATCGAGTCGAGAGGAGAGAACATCGCAAACAGTCAGATGGAGTATCCAGAAGGAGCAGAGACGAGACCAGAGGACATCGCGAGCACTCAGACAGATCATCCAGTAGGAGTAGAGAGCGAGGAGAAACGACAGGGCATCGCGAGCACTGGGACAGAGCATCCTGAAGGAGCAGAGATCGAGTCGAGAGAAGAGGACATCGCAAACACTCAGATGGAGCATTCAGAAGGAGCAGAGACGAGACTAGAAGACATCGCGAGCACTCAGACAGAGCATCCAGAAGAAGTAGAGAGCAAAAGTCGACCTCCAGAGGAATCAGACACAGACCTCGCACTCCATACCAAAAGTAATATTTTCATCAAACAAAGACAAAGTCTTCTTGGTTCTTTCGTTAAAGTCACATAGAATGGAAATAAAATAATAAAAATAAAATTATCACGACGTTTTGGCCACAACACAAGTAGGCTTCTTCAGGTGAAGGAACAGAACTCTCGGGACGACAGCGCTTCAATGAACGCTGCTAAGATTCGCAACGTCTTTTAAGCTAGGTGGGAGAAGTAAAGCGCCTTGACAAAGGAGTTTACATATCAAACAGGATAATTGAGCATTGAAATAGCGGTGTTAAAGTGTTGGATCAGCAGGGTGTTAAAGTCAGAAATTCGCATGTAACTGGGAGATTAGCATGATGTTATTGTGAGAGATTAGCATGTGACTGGTCACGGAAATAGCTATGTTAAAATCAAAGTTTACATATCAACAGGGCCATTTAGTATATGGACGCTAAAGGACTGCAACTATCCAACTATCATACAATAAACCGATGTGAAAAAATACTAAGTATAAACTACATCAATATAATAAATGTACTCAATATATTCTTCAATAAGTTGAGCTATTAACATAAAGTAACTGGGTATACACTACACTATATAATGAATACCATATAGTAAACTAATAAAAACTAAAATATAAACTACATCAATGTTATCAATAAACTCTATATACTCTCCAAACAGCTGAGCTACTAACAATAAGTCGTTATACATTACAATGCCATATGGCGAAAAAATGGGTGGCGGTATTTTCTTTTCAACGTTAGCACCACGGAAAGCGATGAGCTTTGTTCAGACGGACGAGTCCATCTATGCTCGGAACGAAGGAGGGGGGAGAAACAGCCACGATGCACTGCTCTGTTCTGTGTTGCGTTACAACTATGTTATAAACTAGACTACAATACATTGCAATGTTATACCTTCCAATCTAAACTACATTGTATAATATCGTATACAGTCCAATGTAAGCTCTAACATTATGCATTATATTGATATGTCCCCAACTAAACTTTTTCTACATTACACGACTATACACCGTAATATACACTGCCATAGACAAACCCACCATTAAATTATACAATGCGTTACTATACACTACCCTATACTTTAGACTGTAAAACAGACTTGTAATATTACACTATGTATTATTCTACCAACCCTACTGTATACCACACTACTGTATATTCACTATACAATTACGATACCATATATTGCCTTATGAATTATGTTAAACATTACAATGTTAAACTATTTATTATACAACATGCTATACCTTTGACCGTTGTGTGAACGGTATTTAGAGACAATGCCAGGGAATGGACTGCAGTCTGAAAGTCACCGTATAATACAATCAATTAAGAACCGAAATGGTTTATAACGTCTTTCCAATGGTTACTAAACCAGAATCCATCTTCTCGGTTGAAATTGCCTCTGTGTTTGTATATGTGGATGGCCTCATGAACGAATGTCTCATGGTAGCCGGATGGCTTGCAGAGAACCTCCATGTCATGTGAGCCCACTAAATTATAACAGTGATCTGCCACGGCTGAGGTGTTCGTCCTACCGTGTTTCAAGTCTGCTTTATGTTCACGGATGCGGTCCGAGATATGTCGTTTGGTTTCTCCAATGTAGCTGCTACCACAGAGGCAACTTAGTTTGTAGACGCCCGGGTACTGTATGTCTGGAACCACATCTTTTACAGACAGAACCAGATCACGCATTTTATGTACTGTGTTGAATCGGACCTGGATATTGTGTTTATTCAGGATTTTGTAATTATTTTTTGTGACCCCCGCAATTTAGGGTAAGGTGATGGTTTTGAATGGCTCCTCAAGAGAATCCTTCTTCATGGCTGGAGTGATGGTTTTGCGGATTGTGTAGTCGGAGTAACCATTAGCCTTGAGAGCTTGGTGTACGTGCTAGAGTTCACTGGCAATGTGTTCCTGGTCGGAAATGCATTGGGCTCTATGGTATAGAGTCTTGATGAGGGAGTTCTTCTGGGACGGATGGTGGTGGGAATCTGGTTTTAAGTAAACATCCATATGCGTAGCTTTCCTGTAGACACAGTGGCTCATTGAACCATCAGGTCTCCTTTTAATTAGGACATCCAAAAAGGGTAGCTTGCCATCTTTTTCGACTTCCATGGTAAATCTGATGGCTGGGTGTATGGAATTGATGTTAGAGCTTACATTGGGCTGTGTATACGATATTATACAATGTAGTTTAGATTGGAAGGTATAACATTGCAATGTATAGTAGTCTAGTTTATAAAATAGTTGTAACGCAACACAGGACAGAGCAGCGCATCGTGGATGTTTCTCTCCCCTCCTCCATTCCAAGCATAGATGGACTCGTCCGTCTGAACAAAGCTCGTCACTTTCCGTGGTGCTAACGTTGAAAAGAAAAAAACGCCACCCATTTTTTCGCCATATGGCATTGTAATGTATAACGACTTATTGTTAGTAGCTCAGCTGATTGGAGAGTATATAGAGTTTATTGATAACATTGATGTAGTTTATACTTAGTTTTTTCACATCGGTGTATTGTATGATAGTTGGGTAGTTGCAGTCCTTTAGCGTCCATATACTAAATGCCTCTGTTGATAAATAAACTTCGACTTTAACATAGCTATTTCCGTGACCAGTCACATGCTAATCCCTCACATTAACATCATGCTAATCTCCCAGTTACAAGCTAATTTCTGACTTTAACATCCTGCTGATCCAACACTTTAACACCGCTATTTCAATGCTAAATTATCCTGTTTGATATGTAAACACCTTTGTCAAGGCGCTTTACTTCTCCCACCTAGCTTAAAAGACGCTGCGAATCATAGCAGCGTTCATTGAAGCGCTGTCGTCCCGACAGTTCTGTTCCTTCACCTGAAGAAGGCTACTTGAGTTGTGGCCGAAACGTCGTGAGAATTTTATTTTATTATGTTTTATTTGTATTATTTTATTTCCATTCTACGTGACTTTACCGAAAGAACCAAGAAGATGAATCCCTGCAGTCACGAAAGCTTTAAATCGAAAATTAAATGCGAAGTCATTGCTTGTCAGTTAAACAAGACCGCGCATCTGAAATCACGCGATGCGGTGACCGTCTTTGTTTGATGAATGGATGAACGAAGTGTGGGTGATGGTTAATGCTCCTAGACGAGATTAGCAAGCTATTGTGATTCATTTGTGGCAAGTACTCTGTAATGAGGGCATGTTTCTGCTGCTGCAGTAGAACCGTGGGAGATTGAGGAATTCTCTCCCCCTGTTCTGCATGGACATCTTTTTCTCCAGTTTCCTCCGATGTGTCATTGGTAATGGCCAAAATTTTACACTTCTGAAAAAGATAACTGCAAATCACTTAATTTGGACCGCACTCAACAGCAACATCACACCTCTACTACGGTAACTTGGTAAGACCCTCATGAACACAGAGCCCTGCGACTCAGCCAGGCTTTGTTGTAGGCTATACCAGCCTAACGATGAGAATAATCACTACCGTCTGCGCAGCTCTCTTTGCTGAGTCACGGTAAACTTTTTTCCCGAGCCTCTGTGGGAGTGCACCGCACATCGCTATCCTCCTTTGTCCCTTGCAGGGCGCCATGACCTCGTGTGGCAGCGCCACCAGAAGATGCAGGTCATGTTTGAGAACGTCCTGCCTCAGGGTTACGCCATCACGCAGAGGTGCAGCCTCAATCAGGTGCGTCCTTGTGTCTGTGTGTCTTTATGTCTGTGTGTTTTTATGTCTGTGTCGGTCTTTGTACGTGTGCTACATATACGTTGTGGGGAGTGGTGGCGCAGTGGTTAACACACTGCGCTTAGAAACGAGCGACCTGAGTTCGATTCCCGCTCAGTCACCAACACCAGTGACGATTATCTGAACCGGTCCTATGTCTCTCCTAGGTCGACTCAGCCTCAAATGAGTACCTGGTGTAGTGTATAAATATCCCAAATTGAAGAGACAAAGGTGGCCGGACGTGGTGCTGGCCACCCACCTCCTCGTGTGCCGTGCTGGCCTTAAGAGGTGGTCGCTAACAGCACGTGCCCCAGCAGTCTGTTAAGACTACACGGCGGATCTTTGATCTTTGTCCTAGTTTGTGTATAAGTGCCCAGAAGATAACAACCAACTTTAATGAAGAAAATATATCGGGAAACTGCCTGGCAGCTAATTGGGCCCTTCCTACTGAAATAAATAAATCTATCAAAATAATATCGAGATGTTTACGTTTAAGATTTTACATTAATGTTGGGGATCTTGTACTAAGCAACTCAATTAATTTAGAAGTCATCATTCCCCTCCCCCGGCTGCCTGTCTCGCTTAATTGTTCAACGCATTGGCCAGATGTCCAAATATTGCCGTCAGTTGACTGAGTGTCGTTTTCTGTGACGATCAAACAAGTGGCGCGTTCCTCTAATGTGTGGCTTTGAGACTTTGAAAAAAGGTACCTTAGCACTAGTTATCGTGTAGGGCTTCACTGCATTGTTCTGGGAGAGTTCCACTCGCAGTTTTTATCTCGTGCAAGGACAGTGCAATTTGGATAACAATTCTGGACGGTGGACAGGAAGTGATGTCATGATTCTTGGAGGTGGTGGTGGCTACGCTGGTGCTACACGTGGTTGGTGGATCACACACTGAGAAGATGCCGTGAATTTCAGTTCCAGTGGGCGTCAGAAAGGAGCCGCACCCTGGCTTGCCAGGAGCGGGTGGTACAGCAAATGTAGAATCCACCTGTTCCGTCTGTATAGGATATAATGTTGCCCCCTCACACGCGTGCATTTTCTCCGGTTGCTCCGGTTTTCTGTCACATGTGAACAATCATTAATTGGCCGAGAACACATTTATATGCAGAGGACTGCAGAGCTTGGGCAATTGTTGGTAGCACCGTCTCATGGTGTGCATTGCTGCTGCTTTCCCATCTATATGTGATTCCTCCTCGTGTCTCTGAATCCCTCCCTATGTCTCTCGTCGAAAGCGAGCAAATAACTGTGCAGTGATCGGGCATTACAAATTACCATTAATATTAATTTTGATTTAAAGCCTTCGTGACTGCAGGGATTCATATTCTTGGTTCTTTCGGTAAAGTCACGTAGAAGGGAAACAATAAAATAATAAAAATCTAAAACAACAAAATTATCTGTGGTAGTAGTTACATTAGAGAAACCAAACGACATTCGTGAACACAAAGCAGACCTAAAACACGGTAGGACCAATACCTCGGCCGTGGCAGATCACTGTTATAATTCAGTAGGCTCACATGACATTGACTTCTCCAAGACAGAGGTTCTTTGCAAGCCATCTGGCTACCATGAGAGATTCGTTCATGAGGCTATCCACATATACAAACACAGAGACAATTTCAACCGAGAAGATGGATTCTGGCTTAGCAATCATTGGAAGGATTTGATAAACCATTTCGGGTCTTAATTGATTGTTCACGCTTACGGTGGCTTTCAGACCGCATCCATTATTTTCGTCTCCCCCCTCATCTTTTCTGAACATAGATGGACTCGTCCATCTGAACAAACTGTAAAATCGCTCTACATGGTGCTAACGTTAATAAAACCGCCACTTTTTTCAAATTTTCTTGCTGTGGTTTTCACAGCTGATGATGATTGCTTGTGTTGCAGTCGAAATGTCGTAAGAATTTCATTGTTTAAAATTTTTATTATTTTATTGTTTCCCTTCTACGTGACTTTACCGAAAGAACCAAGAATATTAATATTTTCATTATAAGACCTCCTTTGCCAGTAATAAGATATAGTAATAGGTTTTACCCTTTTAACTGGAACAAAAACTGAAACCTTTATTCAAGGCATCATGTTTGCAATAACCACAACACAAGCAGTCAAAATGCAAACAAAAGAGACAACTCAGATAATAATATGCACTGTCCTTGAATTTGATTGGTCCACACCCGAGACGGCTTTTCTTAGAGCCTAGTCTCCACTGGTGTTGGACCAGAAGACGCCAAAAGGCGTACAACTCAAAAACAGCGCACTATCAGAGTATTGAGGGCTCGGGTTGAGCATTTAACACCAGTGGAGACTAGGCTCTAAGAAAAGCCGTCTCGGGTGTGGACCAATCAAATTCAAGGACAGTGCATATTATTATCAGAGTTGTCTCTTTTGTTTGCATTTTGATTGCTTGTGTTGTGGTTATTGCAAACACGATGCCTTGAATAAAGGTGTCAGTTTTTGTGCCAGTTAAAAGGGTAAAACCTAGTACTATTACAATATTAATATTATTCATCGGAGTAAGTTGTTGTTATTTGGACAATCGCACAAAGTGAACCTTCTGTCCCGTGGATGGGAATGCATAGGAGGAAGACGAGTTTTGGAAGAGCATGATCAGTGACTACCTCAAGCCTCTGGAGGAAGATGACGATCACAGGAAACGCGTGAAGCAGGAACTCTTCGAGATAAGAAACAAGGTACTGGCAACGCGTCATCGCGAGTACCGGAGATGCTTCGATAACAGAAAAATTGCGTTCCAGCGACAACGCGTTGTGCAAACAGCAGGCGTTAAGCGAGTACTTACCGTACTTGGCATGTGGTAGAAGAAGATTTAAACGACATTGAATTACCTATGCCTTATTATTCCTACGAATTAATTGTTAATTGTTCCAATAATCCGCTAATCCTGTAAAATACATGAACAATAAAACAATAACAACAGAAGTGACCATTTGGCGTCGAGAGTGGACAGTGGTGGAGAAAAATGAACGCACAAAGAGGGGATCCATAAACAGCCCGGGGTCATCCCCCCCCGCTACTCGGCCAATGCAATGTAAATCAGGCCTGGTCTGTCTGTCCCAACGTGCAGGGCACTTTCGTCTACTTCATGATCAATGCACTGTGGCTGGTGGCGACCCTGGCACTGCAGTTCGTGGGAGCCGACCTCTACATCCAGATCCCGAGCACGAAGAACGAGGGGACGGTCATCGACGTGCTGCCCCTCGCCTTCATGTTCCTCATCACCTTCTCCAGCATGCTCATTGTCCAGTTCCTGGCCATGCTGTACCACAGGTGAGGAGGAGGGGAGGGGGTCGACCCATGCGTGGCCATAGGGGGTGTGTGTGCATGCCGACTCAGTGACCAACAACAGTAACGATTATCTGAAATGGTCCTGGACTTCCCCCCTTGTGCCGTACCGGCCTTCATAGGTGCCACTCGCTGACAGCACTTGCCCCAACAGTATCTTAAGGCTATCCAGGAGATCCTTGTCTTTGCCTTTATGTGAGTGTGGGCAGTGTGCTTATGACCAGCTCCGGTTTCGCAGCCGAGGTCTCACTCCGAAACAGTCTGGCAGCATTATCTTTTCATCGGCTGTGTAACACTGGGTGGAAACTACTTGGTTTGTCATTCCATGCGAAGCTCCGGATTTTCTTTGACCACATTGATATCTTCCCTTCTTTATTCTTTCGAGAAGGATGTTGAGGTGTCTAAAGTAACATCTGCACCGGTTAGAAACATTCAGGTCACCCTGCCTACAATGCATCCTGGGTTTAACCAGACTGGATTGTGTCAGGAGCTCACAGATTCTTAAAAGATCTAGACACATTCCCATTGGTGAGCTCCTCTCACAAGCGTGGCTGTGTTGGCTGGGTCATGTAGCCCCCATGCCCAGCCACTGCATGGCAAAGCAGCTATTATTTGGCAGGATAGATCAGACTAAAAGGGCACGGCATGGGCTAGGGAAAAAAAGGAATGATATGGTACAAGAGGATATATAGAGATGAGTGGACTTGCCAATAACTGGTACCAGCGGTCTCAAGATTGGCCACTCCTGAGGAGATGCTACTTGGCAGTTGGAGGCAGTCGCCCACCAGCAATAATGGAGGGCAGAGGAGCGATGCTCGCATCCATAAGCAGAGCACCGGGCAGCTAAACACAACAATTTGGCACAGTAGGGGTCACAGCTGGTGCATTGTCAGTCATCTCAGTCAGTCAACCATTGGCTCCTAGGTCTGTCCCGTTAACTCCTGACATTTTGCCACCGTGGCGCCCCGTGCCCCTCCCCCTTCCCCTCCGTGCCCCCCCCCTCTGCCCCCGTTCAGGTTGTTCACGCTGCTGCACGTGCTCTCCTACGTGGAGTCGTCATCGTCGGGCCAGCAGTCAAAGAGGGGTGCTGTTGGTCGAGACAACAAAGCATTCGTCAACGATGGAGACGACGATGACGCTCAGCAGCGCCGTCTCAGAGAGATTGTCTTACAGATCCCTGGACCCCCTCCTCACACGCCGCACGTGGGTCCCCTCCCCGCACACAGCACATGGACCCCTTCCACTCACGGCGCACCTGGACCCCCTCCTCACAAGCCGCAAGTGGCCCCCCTCCATGCACGCTGCTCGTGGACCCCCTCCTCGCACGCTGCTCGTGGACCCCCTCCTCGCACGCTGCTCGTGGACCCCCTCCTCGCACGCTGCTCGTGGACCCCCTACTCGCACGCTGCACGTGAATCCCTTCCTCGCATCCTCGCACGCTGCACGTGGACCCCCTACTCGCATGTCATACGTGGACCCATGCACGTCGTGGTTTATCAATGACGGTGTGGTCAGTAAAGGTGCAGCCCTGCAAGATGCTTCCCTTGTTGGAAGAGGTGGGAGTTACCCACGCTTTACCCCACCACCGCATGCGACCTGACGATCGACCAACTGTGCTGTATCCATTTACGCAGCTGGGTGGACAGAGGCAGCGAGATTTAAGAAGCTTGCAGCGTCGCTCCAAATGCCAGGCCTAAGGATCGACCTCTAGATCGCAAGTGTGGTGACGAGTTAATTGCAGCAGGGCAGCCTCTCATTACAATGGAATGCACTCAAAAGGGCTGCTGTACAACAACGGTGGACATCACTTGTGATATCATCGGCTAAAGTAAATGTAGGGGCTTTGAAGCTGCTCCTGGCCACGGACAGAGAAGTCGCTTCTATGTAGCAGTGGTCAGATGAAGGAACCGTCCTGTTGTTGTTTGTATGTTCAATTTATTTTGCACTGCACTTAGCCAACCATGCTATCGTGGATGTAAACATCACCCACACATAGACTGTCCCGTTAACCATAGAAGTTGATCAAATCACATTTTTACGCCTGATTAATTTAGAGGTCGAGCGACCCACATGGGAAATCTTGTTTTTAGAAAGGTTTCTCTACCAAAAACAGAAAACGATTCCCCATATCGCTTTAATAGACTTATGGAGCTGTTAGTGAGCACCTAATAACGGCAGGCACAGCACACAAGGTGGGTGGCCAGCACCAAGTCAAACTGCATTACCACACCATTTTATCATTTGAGGCTGAGTCGACCTAGGGGAGGCCCAGAACCGGTTTAGATAATCACCACTATTGTTGGTGGCCATGAGTGGGAGTCGAACTAGCGTCCCAAGGCTCAAATACTTGTGCAGGGCTATGAACACGAGTTTTATTTCACGTTCACTGATGGTCAGATATATATGCCAACATATATTTATAGATATTTATAATACTCTTTGGTTCTTTCGGTAAAGTCACGTAGGTATAAAATAAAATAAATCACGACGTTTCTATTGCAACACAAGCAATCATCATCAGGTGGGAAACCCAACAGCAAGAAGTTTTTTTCTACTGAAGTGGGAGAGAGATGCCATGGTAAGAGGTTTCTAGGTAAGAACGGGGGGCAGGGCAAGGGGGGGGAAAGAGGGGGTGTGTGGGCTAGGGGGAGGGGATCGTTGCGTGGACGCTAGATTGATATGTATAATGTGGTTTATTTACAGAGATGTAGAGTTACATTGAGACTGTGTGGATAATTAAAACAAGACAGAGAAGAAGCAGTCATCCATCCAGAGCACCACGTTCAGATAGTTTCCCCAAAATATTGTATTGGAGATGTGAATCCATAATTTTAATGCTAAGGCAATGTTTCGCTGCTATTTGCCGCTGAGAAGATGTTATCTCCCTCGATCGGTACACAGGAGGTCATGCTGGACCCTGGCGGTGCCTCTGTTATACTTTTGGAGTTGGCGTGTGCTCTCGCTGTGGTGGTCGGAGCTTGGGTTTTTATCCGGGTTCCTTGGTTCAGATGATTAGACTGCTGTTATAAATTCTCACGTGTGGTGATATCAGCTACTGCGATCATCAGCTATCATTACGTGTGACCAGCTCGCCTATGAACAAGAGCTAAGAGCACAGTTGAGTTTAACTGGTAAATAAAACTGTGAATTCCCTTGCACCTTCTGAGGACGGTAGTGTCTTGGTCAACAGGTCACTTACCAAACGCTTAACGATCGATCCAAACGTTTTAGGTCCACGCTTCGCTGGGCGCGTATAGTGGTTACGCACACGTTAAGCTCTGTGTCTTTCTGGTGGATGCGTTGTCGGGCTGGTCCCATGGTGTCTGAAACGTGGAACAGCACGAAGGCGTTGGTGGTGAGCGGTAAAACGTGCACTCCTCCCCCATCCCCCCCAGATGAATGTAGGTTACCCTCCTCTGCTTGACAATAAATCCCAAAGGTTATTTTTAGTTTATAACGTCGCGATTTATAGCTTTTGTTAAACTTGACAAGATTACGTTTTAGTCCATGGCAATGAGAATAGAGTTCGTTTGTAGGAGAACATATTTGCACGATGCTATTTAAGTAAATTAACATACAATGTGGTAACACGGCACGTACTGATTATATGCACTTTATTGCCTATTGTTTTTTACTTTGCACAAATATAGTTTACTGAACTTTTGCAAGCCGTTATCAGTCATGTATTCTCGACTGCTTGCATAGAGATAGTGGCGCAGCCCTGCAATGAATCACCCCTCCGGGCGATTGAGACAGCCTGCCACCTACAAATTGCGCAACAGCGCCCCACACGACTTCCAGCCGTTTGAACTCGGTCGTTGGTGTAATTTGCATTCTTATCTGGAGTAAACCAACCTCCAAATCTACATATCGCTGGGTTCACAGTTTAGCGCGCTAATCAATACTGCACCACTCACTTTAGCATTGCCACATCCAAATAAATAAATGCGTATGCACCAACCGCTTGAAATAATGCCACATCGCATAGTCGTCGTGTCGACAATTAGAGAGGTAGCCAGGTTGCTCAAAGATCAGCGCTGGACTGGTACCATTGAGAAGATGGGTTCAACCCCGGCTACTGAAACTAAACTTTTATTTTTATTTTACCAGGTAAAGTCCACTAAGATATATACAGCTTTTTTTAAAATAAGCGACCTGGCCACAAATAATAGCTCAACGAAGTGGATCATTAATCACGTGTACATTTGTAGCAGCAGTCAAATACTCTTAACGCACTTTGATTCCAAATATGGAGAACAATCCCAGCGACCACGAAGAGAAAGAGGCATGCAATCTCCAAACAGGCATAGCATACAACAGGCATAGCAGGCGAGGTAGTTAACATCTCCTAGTCACCGTGGCACCCTGCCTGTGACTGGCAGGGCTCTCCCGGTATAGTTAGCTGATGGCCTCAGCCCGGTCACCAACGATTCAAAGACGGATTGTAAAAAAACAAATTAATTGGTATTGGTTCCCACGTGACCACTTGATTTGATTTGCTCTGACGGATGGTGGAGAGTATATCTGAATATTGCCTTTATACTCAAACCATCTAACCCAAAGTAAACAGACAGTCCTCGACTTGCGAGTGTCCGACTTACGAACGCCCACTTCCATGAAATATATAAAAAAAGAAAAATATTGATTTAAAATGCGAACTTGCAATTGCAAACTGAACTGCCGGCTTACGAACCGTTCGAATTTCGAACAGGTCTCAGGAACGAACTAGGTTCGTAACCCGAATACTGCCCAGAAATAACTTCTGCTCAATAGGTTTGTGGTCATATATAGTTACTAATTATTGTTAACATGGGGATAGTACATTTGTGTGATGTAGGTGCTGGATGTGGTCATAGCTGGGATCCTATCCTTTTCTATATTTATAGAGCACCTTTGGTCAAGGCACGCTTTCCAACATTTAAAAGCTGTAACAAAAACAAAGTGATTTATATGACAAGGGCAGTGCAAGGGCCGAGGAATGAGTGTCCCGAACAGA
Organism: Petromyzon marinus; assembly: GCF_048934315.1. Classification (NCBI taxonomy): domain Eukaryota; kingdom Metazoa; phylum Chordata; class Hyperoartia; order Petromyzontiformes; family Petromyzontidae; genus Petromyzon; species Petromyzon marinus. Next base: position 130,459 of record NW_027423085.1, read on the forward strand.
GGACATGTGGCTTCATGCAAGAGATATAGGGAAGGAACGGAACAAAATGGAACGGTGGGGAGGGAAGAGGAAGGGGATGGGCTATTAAAAAGAGGTGAGGCCTTCAGAGAGGAATGGAAGAAGGTTATGGAGGTGGCCTGCTTCATGTTCAAGTATCTCTCTATTTACAAAGTTCGATTTTACGAAATTTCACGTTCATGCAATTGACAAATTACGTGTTCTAATGCTGTACTGTGCTGTGTGATTGTCACGAGGCCCCCATGGTGTCATCCAGCGCTGGTCTCAAACCCTCGGTACCCACTATATCTGTTTACCTGCTATGAAGTAGGAGCATTGCTCGAAACGTCGACAATTATATGCATGTCCTTTCAATGCATTGTTGTTAACGAGTGTGTTGTAGAGGAGGTTAATTGACCATACTTCACCACGCTGACCAAACCGGATTGGTGGAGGTAGGTGAACATTGTATAAACGTGGAGAGGAAGGAAAGTACGGTACAATATTTGAATTCATACGCACACAGTGGGGACCACAGGCGTTGCCTCTGCCAGTGATCTCAGTCAACCCACCGCTCCTGGGTCTGTCCCGTGAACTCCTCCTGCACCCAGCTGGCACAGCAGTCAACCCATAGCACCTGGGCCTGTCCTGGGACTCCTACCAGTAGCAAGCCTCCCACACTGCAAGTCGACTCAAAGTGCACTTAGCCTGTGACAAGCGCCGTGGTGCCGTCACCACCACTTAATGGCGGATGGCGGCTGTTGTTAATGCACGGTGGAACAGAGTTCAGCTTCCAATGAGTAGGATGGTACGGTGTATGTGTGTATAAAGCAGCAGCACTGGAGAGACAAAGGTGGCCGGGTGTGGTGCTGGCCAACCACTCCCTCGCGTGCCGTACCGGGTTTTATTGGTACTTCTTGCTAACAGCACTTGTCCCAACAGCCTGATAGAGGCTATACATGAGTCTTTGTCTTTGCAGTGGTTTGTGCACTGCGCCACGGTCTCTGTGACCTTTATTGCACTGAGGTCCAGGTCGTTATAGGTCCAGCCTTGACGAACGCCTTTCAACGTATTGCATGCTTCTCCAAATTAAAAGACGAATCCCAAAACATACATATTTGGCCTCACACAAGACAAAGATCGCCCGTATAGCCTGAACAGACTGTTGGGGAAAGTGCTGTAAGCGAGCACCAATGAAGGCTGACACAGCACACGAGGGTTGGGTGGCCAGAACCACGCCCGGACGCCTTTATCTCCCCAGTGGCCATGTTAACACATTACACCGTACCGGGTAATAATGTGAGGCTGAGTCGAAGTTAGGGGAGGCCGTGAGCAGGAATCGAACTCTGGTCACCAAGTTCGTAGCGCCGAGCGCTGCTCTTCACAATAACAAAAAGTCGCCATTCGCCACTAAGTGGTGGTGACGTTACCATGACACTTGTGCCAGGCGATGTGCACTTTGAGGCCACGTGAATTGTCGAAGACCCTCTAACAGTAGGTCACAGGACAGACCCAGGTGCCATGGGTTGACTGAGATGACTGGCAGATGCACCACCTGTGCCCCCTATTGTGCCAACTTCCTGTATTTTTTTCGACCCGGTTATCCGCTCATTGTTGTGAGCGTCGCTCCTCTGCCCTCCGCTGTTGTTGGAGGACGATTGCCTCAAACTTCCCAATAGCGTCTTCTAGGTGCACGTATCCTGGCACTGCACAGTAGCATCCTTAACGAGCCTCCTCGCTCACTCTACACGAAGCTGCGGGTCGTGCTCTTACATGTGGACGTCTCCTGGATTATAACTTTTGCTTTAAAATGCACAAGCCAAATGTGCGTCTCAGAATCGGTAGACCGCGGTAGAATGGAGAAGGATGTTGGAGTGGTGGTGCCGCGCCTGGCACATTAAAATAACAACCCGCCGAGCCGAGTTAGATAGCAAGACACGGCTAACATCTGCAGTGGCGAAGTGATGACACCTTGGATGAAGGTGAATCATTCCAAAAGCACGATTAATGATGATCCGTACCTCGAGATTCCTGGCTGGCTGCTGGCTGGGCGCCTCTCCACTCCAACCACAATTACTCCACTGTTAGTGGCTGATGTAGGCCGTTGCTACAGAAACTAGCTGGATAACATAACTGGCTATGCGGGATTATTTGTCGAACAAATGAAATTAAACGGCTTAAACGGAAGTCCGGCAGACGTCTAATAATAGTAATAATTATAATCATTATCAATTGGCATAGATAGCGACACCGAAAAGGTGGAAATAACGAATAGAGAAGACTGACCACGGCTCATTTAAAATCGCTCTAACTTTTAAATGTGCTCCTATCAACGTAATTATTTTGCCAAGATGCTTATTTCCTAGATGTGTGTGTATGTATATATAACCTCAGTCTTTGCGTTTTATTATCAGAATCAGAATCTTTAGTTATCCTGGAGAAATATGATAAGGTATGAAGATATTTTTCAGAGATGTCCAGTAGGGATGGGTCAGAAACTTAAACGATAGGAGTAAGCAAATCACTCAAGATAAATGTATCAATAAATGAAAAACTAAAAAAAGCTATTTAATTTACCAGGTAAGGCCCACTGACTTATTAGCTATTTTCAGAATAGACTTGGCCACAAATGATAGCTCCACAAAGTGGCTTATTGTGTGGACATTGTATTGCAGGCAGACACTACACGCACATTATTGATTCTGAATGAGGAGGGAAAAACCAGAGGACCCGAAAAAAATGCACGCGACCACGGGGCGAGAGAGTGAGACATAAACTCAAAATATACTGAAGGTCACGGGACAGACCCAGGGGCCATGGGCTGACTGAATTAGATGACTGGCAGATGTACCACCTGTGCCCCCTACTGTCAACTTGCCGCATTACATCCGCCCGGCGCTCCGCTCGATGGAGTCGGGATCTAACCCACGAACCTCGTGCAGATTACTGTTCGTGCTCCGAGCGCAGGAGGACTAAGAGACGAGTCTGAACACGGACAGCTGTCGTTTGCTTGCGTGGCTGAGCTTCGTGACCTGCGAGACGAATCCACAGCCTGCCGCGTGTGCGGTGATTCACAGGCGATTCGTCATCCCACTTGCCAGGCCGTCAGCGCTCCGCAGGGCTGAGGGACCCGCGGGGAGAACGGGATGATGGGGAAATATGGAACCGATTAATTTGTTTTTGTTGCTTTCTTATTTATCCATACGAGTCGCACTGAACCGTGGGGCATTTTTAGCTGCGAAGCAACTGTGTACCGCATAGTAAAGTTTTTTTTTTATTATTTCGCGTAAATATAAATGTGTCGTTAACCCACCACCACCCGACACAGCTAATCAGCAAGGTTTGTCACCTAAACAAAACGTGCCAATTACTATGGGCAGCCGCCCCGCTAAGGCGGTCACAGTAGGACGATTAGGATCGGTTAGAGCAGTGTTCTTCATTTCAAGGCCCACGGGCCAATGGCGGCCCCAGGTGGCCTTCAGTGTGACCCCTGACAGCACATGGATATGAAAACACCCCTTGCAGGTGAGGCGGTGTGGCGGCTCTCAGACTGATGTCATATCGGCTGAAGTAGCCTCCCTCTGAAAATGAGTGAAGAACACTGTTTTTGGATCAGGAGGAGGTGGTGGCAGAACCTTCGAGAAACCTTTGAGAAGGGACATGGACCACGGGGGCCCTGGGTGACTGTGCAACTCGCCCTCTCACCTATACTCACCGTTGTCCTTCACCAACGTGGTTAGGAATGGTCAAAGTCCAACACGCTCCCCACATACCCCCGACCGCGATTGCGGAATTAAACAACGATGAGGCAATTAAGGATTGCCCCTTGCTGTGGCTGAACGCTATCGCGGGATGAATGTCAAGGCAGGTGCGCGGACTTCATCCCAATCGATACACTTTGTGAGCTTTGCAGTTGCAGGGATAATCAAATCACGTTCCTCTAATCACCTCGATAAGGCTTCTCACCGAGCCAGGTTGTTTATAAGTCAACATCCCCTTATCCATTCACGTTCACGTGAGACGAATTGAGTTCACATTCTACTGTGGGTATGTGCGTGCGCATGTCTGTATGCATTTGTAGCCGCGGAACAGTGAACACGAGTTCGATTTGCGCTCACCTCCAATATCGGGTGACGAATATCTGAACCCGTACTGGGCCTCCCCTATGTCGACTCGGACTAAAACGAGTATCGGGTGCGGTGTGTAAAACATCAGCACTGGTGAGACAAAGGCGGCCGGATGTGGTGTTGCTCGTGCCAGCCTTCACCCATACAACCTTCAACAGTCTGTTGAAGCTTGTATGGGAGAACGTTGTCTTGCGTGTGTCTCTCTCTCTGTCTCCCGCCATATTGTGTGTCTCTCGCGTTATGCTCTCACAATCTGCCTTTAACTTCTCATCAATTCACTGCCGTTCACCAATTTCTGCACGAGTGCCTGTCACATCAAAATCCGAATATTTATGTATATTGCAGGAGGAATCCGATGAGCTATGAAGCTCTTTTTCACAGATGTCCATTAGGGGTAGGTCAAAGCGTTACATCAACAAACAATACAAAATACGATAGGAGTGCAAAGTATAGGAAAGGTAAACAAATCACTACAAAAAATTTTAAAGGAAAATAAACAATATTTAATTTACCAGGTAAAGCTCATTGAAGTATTAGCTTCTTTTTTCAGAAGCAACCTGGCCACAAATGATAGCTTCACGAAGTTGGCTTATCATGTGGAAATGAAAAGCAGCCAAATTTATAGCAGCCAAATTATCTTAATCTAAACGCATGTTTAAATATCCCTCCCCATGCGCTTCTGCCACCGTCTGAAACGTTTTTCCTTCCGATATTATGAAGCCACTGAAGCTATGCACTTTTAAATCATAAATTAGCGAATTTCTTTAGAACTGCTTTTTTTCCTTTGCCAGTACCAAAATATGAGAATAGGTTTTCCCCTTTATCTGGCAACAAAACAAGTGTTAAGATTTTGATTTAAAGCTTTCGTGACTGCAGGGATTAATATTCTTGGTTCTTTCGGTAAAGTCACGTAGAAGGGAAACAATAAAAGAATAAAAATATAAAACAATCATCATGATGATAATTGCTTGTGTTACAGTCGAAACGTCTTGAGAATTTTATTGTTTTATATTTTTATTATTTGATTGTTTCCCTTCTACGTGACTTTACCGAAAGAACCAAGAATATGAATCCCTGCAGTCACGAAAGCTTTAAATCAAAAAGAATATAGGTGTTAAGATGTTAAAACACCAAAGTGAAACCTTTTACAAGGAATCTTGTCTGCATTAACACTGTTTGAGACTAGGCTCCAAAGAAAGCTGTCTCTGGTGTGGACCAACCAGTTTCAAAGACAATGGATATATTATATTCTTGGTTCTTTCGGTAGTTTGTTGTCCTTCCCCCGCACCTCCGATTAGCACGGTTGGCTACGTACGGTGCCAAAGAAGATCAACAAACACCTAATTATGTTGTATATTTCCCAATATTTTTAAGTCTTGCTGTTAAAATCTATCTTTTTAAAGGGCTGCCCTTGTCAGCATCGCCTATGATCGTTGTATTTCACCTGCTCTGAATAAAGATGCCATCTGTGAATGTTTCACCTGAGCCGAGTCACAATTCCCACTCTGTGTTTATTATGTTTCACAGAGATGGCCTTGAGGCAGGGAAACACCATTTCCTTTTACATTGCTAGATACTTCACCCCAAAGGAGTCCCGGCGGCGATGCTGCTATCGGGCGCACAGTCACAGAGTGGGAACTCCTCAGCAGGCGATGAGTCACGGGGAGCATCTTGATGAGCACGACCCTTGCTCTGCAGAGGGACGGTCTTCTTGCTGAAATAGCCTCACGCAGTGGGTTCGTGATGTTGATGGATACCGGTCTGCCCTGCAATAAACATTACCACGATGACTGTGTCCATATGTAACATCGTACATATGAGAGAGAACCGGGTGGTGGCGGCTTCGCACGTCGCCGGTAATCCAGCACTATAGAGGCAGCAGGGAGGGTTGGTGGATCACCCACAGATGATGTCGTGAAACTCCCTTCCCGTGGGCTTCGAGGAAGTGCCTTACCCTGGCTCGTCAGGAGAGGGCGATACATCAAGTGGACTAATCGCCATCTGTTTCAATCTGAACCGGGATTGAACGTTGCCTTGTGCAACACGTGGGTTTTCACCAGGTTCTTGGGTTTGCTCCCACTTGCGTATAATAATAAACACTGCTGATCATTTATTGGCTATGAACAACTTAAAATAAAAACTCAATGTAGCATCAGCAAGCCCCTCCTTAAAATGAGTCTTTCCACTCAATGTGGCTTTCCTGGATATAAGTAAATATTGATTACGAGGTTATTTAAAGTGGATTAACTGCTAATTCCTGTGGATTACGAGCTAATTGTAGATGAGTATTATTAGTAGTGTAATGCTTTGTGCTGACTGTTATTAAAACCACTGTTGTCTACACTCCTTCAATGGAGGAGGAATAACACTACACAAATTCTCTCCTGCAGTCCTCTCGTGGCTAGCAGACCTTGACATTGGCATCCAGTTCCTGAGCTCCCGAGCCGATTGCTGCCATATGCAAGAGTAGACGAGAATCAGATTCGCGTGATGACCCATCACCTCTTCTGGTTGCCTCGCTGTGCCCTGTGCACCCGATAAGAGCATTGTCGGGACTAATCTAACTGACTCACTATTTTTTTTATTTTACCTGGTAAGTCCCATTAAGCTGTACAGCTCTTTTTATAAATGAGCTGACCACAAATTATAGCACAACGAAGTAACTTATCACGTGCGAATTTATAGCAGCCAAATACTCTAAAGGCATACTGATTCTAAATGTGGAGGGAAAAATTGGAGGACCCGGAGAAAAATCCACTCGACCACAGGGAGAAAGACATGCAAACTCCAAATATACAGCAGGCGTCACAGTCGGGATCAAACCCACGGTCTTCTGTATACCAATCGAGGGAGTTAACATCTTGTCACCGTGGCCCCCCTCAGGTAAATCTCAGTTTCTCGCATTACGAGGAGGCACGGCGATTTCACGGCCTCGACGGTATTTTTTTCATATAAATACATTTTGTGGTGAAATTAGTTCAGAATCAGAATCTTTATTTATCCTGGAGAAATCCGATGAGCTCTCAAGCTCTTTTTCAAAGGTGTCCCAAAGGGGCCAGTCAAAAAGTTACAACAATGCAAAAACACGAATAGGAGTGCAAAGTAGAGGAAAGGTAAGCAAAGCACCAAGAATGAATATATAACATAGATAAAGTATACAAGTTCATATTTCAAAAGTATATAAATTTCCAAGCTCGGTTTAAACAACAGCAAGAAAAGTGCCAGACGTTGCACATTAAAATTTAACTTTACATTGTAAGAAGAAAAAGACCACGCGCCTTGACAAAGGAATTAGCATATAATTTAGCATTGAAATGGCTCATTGAAATAGCTAAGTTAAAGTATACACATCCGCAGAGGTACCCCTTGACAAAGGAATTAGCGCTGGAGTGGAAGAAGCCACGCTTAGATCACGACCTTTAAGCTGTGTGAGAAGAAAAAGGACAAGTGCCTTGACAAAGGAATTACCATATAATTTAGCATTGAAATGGCTCATTGAAATAGCTAAGTTAAAGTAAACACATCCGCAGAGGTACCCTTTGACAAAGGAATTAGCATCGAATTTAGCATTGAAATAGCTGAGTGATTAGCTTGAAACTGCTCGCAGAAATAGCTATGTTAAAGTTAGAGCATATACGTTCACGTTCACCGAGGCACCTAGTACTCATCAAACAGGAGAATTTAGCGAAACACAACCACGCTCAGACATCGGACCTGTGTGCGAGCAAACAAGGTGTTCTGACAAAGAAATTAGCATAAAAATTAGCATTTGATTGGCGGATTTTAGGAAAGAGGTGGTGAACGTGCCGGTGGACTCGCAGTTTGGCACGGGGGGGGGGGGAGGGGGGAGTTTACCTATTGATGGTGTGAAAAGTGGGAATTTATAAGAGCTGCGAAAGTTTGGGGTACCACTACTTGAAAAATATACTGTACCATTGAAATTAGTTTAATGTTTAGTTCGATTTAGAACATCTTTCCAATGGCTGCTTAATTTGAAACCATCCTCTCAGTTGAAATTGTGTCTGTGTTTGTAGATCTGAATTACTTCATGAACAAATCTCTGATAAAAGCCCGTGGGTTTGCAAAGAACCTTGGTATCAGAGAAAATTATATCGTGATCCCCCACAGCGTTGTAACAGTGATCAGCCACGGCAGAAGAATTCTTTTGCCATGTTTCAAATATGATTTGTGCTCGCGAATTCGGTCAGAGACATGTCGCTTTGTCTCACCGATGTAGCAATCACCGCAGGTACAACTCAATTTGTAAACCCCGGGGTACTGTAAATCAGGAATGACATCCTTCACGGATGGGATCAGATCACGAATTTTGTGTACTGTATTGAACCGGACCTGGATCTTGTGTTTGTTTAGAATTTTGGAAATATTTTTAGTAACACCTGCTATATATGGAAGTGTGATAGTTTTCACCGGAGTATCAAGTGGTTGTTTCTGTATGGAGGGAGAGACAGCTTGGCGGATGGTACGGTCAGAGTAACCATTCCTTTTGAGGGCCAGGTGTATATGTTTTAATTCACTGGTCAGGTGGTGTTGGTCCGAAATGCAATGAGCCCTATGGTATGAAATTTTGATGAGATAATTATTTTGGGCTGGGTGGTGGTGGGAATCAGGTTTCAAGTAGGAATCTGTGTGGGTGGGTTTCCTGTAGACAGAATGCCCCAATGAGCCATCAGGTCTCCTCTCAAACAGAACATCTAAGAATGGTAGCTTGCCATATTTCTCCAGTTCCATGGTGAATTTGATGGCGGGATGTCTGGAACTGATGTGGTGTAGGAAAAGGTTCAGAGGTGGGAGGCCATGTGGCCAAATGACGAAAGTGTCATCCACATATCTCTTTCACAGGGAAGGTCTGAGTGTGGAAGTCTGGATAGCATCTGATTCAAATTTCTCCATGAAAATATATTGAAATAATTGAAAATTTGGTCCAACATGGACTAGACCCTGACACACCTGCACTGGTTAGGCACTGCCTCAACAATACCTACTTTATTTGGAAGGGCACCTTCTACAAACAAAATGAGGGTACCCCCATGGGATCCCCCTTATCACCAGTGATAGCCAATATTTTCATGGAGAAATTTGAATCAGACGCTATCCAGACTTCCACCCTCAGACCTTCCCTGTGGAAGAGATATGTGGATGACACTTTCGTCATTTGGCCACATGGCCTCCCAGCTCTGAACCTTTTCCTACACCACATCAATTCCAGACATCCCGCCATCAAATTCACCATGGAAGTGAAGAAAGATGGCAAGCTACCATTCTTAGATGTTCTGTTTGAGAGTAGACCTGATGGCTCATTGGGGCATTCTGTCTACAGGAAACCCACCCACACAGATTCCTACTTGAAACCTGATTCTCACCACCACCGAGCCCAAAATAATTATCTCATCAAATCTTTATACCATAGGGCTCATTGCATTTCGGACCAACACCACCTGACCAGTGAATTAAAACATGTACACCTGGCCCTCAAAAGGAATGGTTACTCTGACCGTACCATCCGCCAAGCTGTCTCTCCCTCCATACAGAAACAACCACTTGATACTCCGGTCAAAACCATCACACTTCCATATATAGCAGGCGTTACTAAAAAGATTTCCAAAATTCTAAACAAACACAAGATCCAGGTCCGGTTAAATACAGTACACAAAATTCGTGATCTGATCCCATCCGTGAAGGATGTCATTCCTGATTTACAGTACCCCGGGTTTACAAATTGAGTTGTACCTGCGGTGATTGCTACATCGGTGAGACAAAGCGACATGTCTCTGACCAAATTCGCGAGCACAAATCAGATTTGAAACACGGCAAAACGAATTCTTCTGCCGTGGCTGATCAATGTTACAACGCTGTGGGGGATCACGATATAATTTTCTCCGACACCAAGGTTCTTTGCAAACCCACGGGCTTTTATCAGAGATTTGTTCATGAAGAAATTCAGATCTACAAACACAGACACAATTTCAACCGAGAGGATGGTTTCAAATGAAGCAACCATTGGAAAGATGTTCTAAATCGAACTAAACATTAAACTAATTTCAATGGTACAGTATATTTTTCAAGTAGTGGTACCCCAAACTTTCGCAGCTTTTATAAATTCCCCCTTTTCACACCATCAATAGGTAAACTCCCCCCCCCCTTTCCCCCCCCCCCCCCGCGCCAAACTGCGAGTCCACCGGCACATACACCACCTCTTTCCTAAAATCCGACAATCAAAGGCTATTTTTTATGCTAATTTCTTTGTCAGAACACCTTGTTTTCTCGCACACAGGTCCGATGTCTGAGCGTGGTTGTGTTTCGCTAAATTCTCCTGTTTGATGAGTACTAGGTGCCTCGGTGAACGTATATGCTCTAACTTTAACTTAGCTATTTCTGTGACCAGTTACAAGCTAATCACTCAGCCATTTCAATGCTAAATTCGATGCTAATTCCTTTGTCAAGAGGTACCTCTGCGGATGTGTATACTTTAACTTAGCTATTTCAATGAGCCATTTCAATGCTAAATTATATGCCAATTCCTTTGTCAAGGCACTTGGCCTTTTTCTTCTCACACAGCTTAAAGATCGCGATCTAAGCGTGGCTTCTTCCACTCCAACGCTAATTCCTTTGTCAAGGGGTACCTCTGCGGATGTGTATACTTTAACTTAGCTATTTCAATGAGCCATTTCAATGCTAAATTATATGCTAATTCCTTTGTCAAGGCGCGTGGTCTTTTTTTTCTCTCACAGCTTAAAGGTCGTGATCTAAGCGTGGCGTCTTCCACTCCAGCGCTGTCCTCCAGACAGTCTCGTCCCTTCACCTGATGCAGGCCGCCAAAGAGTATGGATCCTAGCAGTCACGAAAGCTTTAAATCTAGAATTTACATTGTAACTTTTAAGTCTATAGTTATAGATTGAACAAAGATAATGACTTTTTACTGGGATGGGGAATGCAGCAGCAGTTACACCCGAGGCAGCAATGAGAGGCGCACCGGCAATCTCGTCAATCCGCTGCTGGATCCAATGCTCGCTTAGTGACGGGCAAGAGAGCGCAACGCTAACGTCAGTGGTGAGTACTTGAACGGCCGGTCCCTGAGGCACCGACCCCTTTACCGAACCGTGGCAAAGTAAAGAACACAGTAACACTCATGGAGAGAGGGCTTTATCCGGAATGGCATCTACAAAGAGGCTACGAATTCTCCGATCGATGTTCACAGGTGTGCGTTGTACTGCGTGTGGGGAGCGGTGGCACATCGGTTATCAAGCCGATGCTCTGAATGGATGGCATTGCTGATAGAATGTCACTTTGCTGACTTCTTTGTATCTTGTTTTATTCATCCATATAGTCTCAATTTAACTCTGCATCTCTGTAAATGAACAACATTATTAATATTTATCAATATATATAGGCATACATATGGCCATAAATTAACATGGACTAAAACTCATATTCATTTGAAAATAGTGTATTTTGCGCTAAGATCCTGGCGACCCGAGTTCGATTATGTGAACCGGTCCTGGGCATCTTCTAGGTCGACTCAGCCTCAAATGAGTACCTGGTGCGATGTGTAAACATCGCCACTCGGGAGAGACAAAGGCGGCCGGGGGTGGTGCTGGCCACCCAACCCCACGTGCCGTGCTGGCCTTCATAGGCGGTGCTCCGTAACAGCACTTGCCCCAACGGTCTGTTAAGCCTACGCGGGGGATCTTTTATTTGTTGTACCGCATGAATGTTGTGCCCCACGTGCCTGGAGGGAGCGAGCTTCCTGAGGAACTGGGCAGGCTAAACGTCGCGCATTGGCACGATGCGCCACGCGTTTTCCAACCCGAGAGCTCATCAGATAGTCGTGCAGCTACCAAACACACCGATTGCATGCCAGGCTAGGTGTTCCCTCGACTTAAACATCTTACAATCCAGTCTCACATCGCCTTGATGCAAGAAGACATCTAAAGTGGGCCCTGGTCATTCATAAAACCCGTATTGGCAAATCTGCGTTGCACTTAGCTAATTCATTAACCCAAGAAACATAAGACGTCCATCAAATTTCCATTTAACTCTTCCTCAAACAAAAATATGAATAGGTGACCAAGCCTTTGACGTTGCAGACTATAACTGTTGTACATTTAACTAATTTTGCATAGTACGGAGCCAAACGTTATAATCGGAGTTGCTGGACACAAAAGAAATTGCAGATGTGATTTGTATCCTTGATCCTTGCCCCTCATGCATCGATAGTTCAATGTTCATGTGCAGTGTGTTGTTATTTTGGTGAAGTCTGGGAATATTCTTCTTTGGTTCTTTCGGTAAAGTCACGTAGAATGAGAATAAAATAATAAATTGATAAAATAAAATAACACAATAATATTCTCACGACGTTTCGGCCACAACACATTGGCCTTCTGATGAGAATATTATTGCGTCATTTTATTTTATCAATTTATTATTTTATTCTCATTCTACGCGACTTTACCGAAAGAACCAAAGAAGATGAATCATTGCAGTCATGAAAGCTTTAAATCGAAATCTGGGACTATTGTTTTTTGTTTTGCTGCCTTGCCCCAAGAATGCATTCAGTGTTGCAAATTTGGACTTCATAATTTGTTTGGTTATGTATTTATGTTTTGTGACTTTCTTACCTTTTCTATATTTTGCACGATTTTCCTTAAGACCAAAACAGGTGAATTTATACACAATGCTTGCTGCCGCCTGATGATGCTAGTTCTGAGCGTTGCTCCTCCAACCTCTGCTGTTGTTGGAGGGTGACGGCCTCCAACTGCCCAATAGACTCACAGTGCACCTACCCTGGCACTGCCCAGTAGCGTCCTTCACGAGCCTGCTCCTCTGCCTCCTCTACAGAGGCCGACCTATGCTGTGTAGAAAACAAAGACAAAGATCCCCGCTGAAGCCTTAACAGCACCATTCCCAGCCGCCTTTGTCTCCTCAGTGGCGAAGCTTACTACAAACCGCACTAGGTACTCATTTAAGGCTAAGTCGACCAAGGGGAGGCCCGGGACCGGTTCAGATAACCATCGCAGGTGTTGACCGTGAACGGGAATCGAACCTGGATTGCCGGGTTTGTATCACAGCACGTTAACCATAGCACTACCGCTACCTGAAATGTGTAGCACCGTAGGCTGTAATGTATGAATTGTTTATCCTGACGCAAACATGAGGATATAATCTGTTAGCGGAGATTAGAGTATGTAGTCTTCCATATTCAACGCGCCCCTGTGTTACAACTTGCCCAATAATCTAACGGAGATAGACCCCACATCGAAGTTCTGTGTGGAAGCCACTGTCCCCGCAATATCCCCATGCACCCGCGCAATGCAATAATCCACGAGCTTACATTCCAACGTTCAAAGTCCGCTCTATTTGTCCTCCACGGGGATTTCTAGATTTTCTCAACTCATCCCCCATTTCAAGACGAGAGTCTGTGTAATATCGGCAGTTCACCAACACTGATTCAAGGGAGCCCAATGCTGCTGACGAGACGTTTTGGTGTCTTCATTCATTAAGGAGCATAAACCATGGCTTAAAGCTTTCGTGACTGCAGGAATCCATACTTTTTGGTTATTTCGGTAAAAGTCACGTAGGTATGGCCCGCTTGTTCTTCAGTTCCATTGCTGGATTTTTTTTTCTGTCTGAGAATGACCGATTGTGTTGCAATCGAAACGTCGTGATATATAATTTTTATTTTTTTATTTGTATACCTACGTTACTTTTCCGAAAGAACCAAAGAGTATCTTTTGGTAAAGTCACGCAGAACAAAATTATAAAACAAAAAACTATGACGTTTCGATCGCAACATAAGCAATCGTCATCAGGAGGAAAAAGGAGGGGGAAAGCTGCTGAGGCAGACTTTTTATAGGTTTGAAATGGGTGTAGCCCAAGGGTCACAAACAAAGTGGGCGGGGCTAGTGATGTTAAAGTGAGAAATTTGCATGTTAATGTAAGATGGGAGGGCGACTTCCACGCCGAGGGCACAGAGGTGGCTATTGTAATGTGAGAGATTAGCATGTTAATGTAAGATTGCAAAGCCGCCGCGATGTCGAGGACGTGAGCGATGGTGGCTGTGTTAGTGTGAGACAATTAACCTATTAATGTAAAATCAGAAAGTCGAAAATAACAACTAACATCGGAAGGTAGGATGGAAACATCACAGCCAGTTATGACTTGAACTGGTTAATAACGTCCTTCCAATGATTGCTCAGTTTGTACCCATCTTCTCGGTTGAAATTGTGTCTGTGTCTATATATCTGGATGGCTTCATGAACGAATCTTTGGTGATAGCCGGTGGGTTTGCAAAGTACTTTCGTTTTGGATAAATCAATTTCGTGTGAGCTCATCGCATTTAAACAGTGATCAGCCACAGCCGAGGTATTGGTCCTACCATGTTTCAGATCTGCCTTATGTTCCCGAACACGGTCCGAGACATGTCGCTTAGTTTCCCCAATGTAACTACTGCCACATACACAGCTTAGTTTGTAGACGCCGGGGTATTGCATGTCAGAGATCACATCCTTCGCAGATTATGAATGATTTTGGAAATATTTTTGGTGACCCCTGCTATGCATGGCAAGGTGATGGTATTGATTGGGTCCTCAGATGGTTATTTCTCAGCGGTTAGGGTGATAGCTTTAAGGATTGTGTAGTCTGAATATCCATTCATTTTGAGAGCTTGGTGTACGTGTTCCAGTTCACTGGCTAGTAGATGATGGTCGGAAATACATCGAGCTCTATGGTGTAGAGTTTTGATGAGGGAATTCTTCTGGGATGGATGGTGGTGGGAGTCAGGTTTTAGGTAGGCATCCATATGGGTGGCTTTCCTGTAGACAGTGTCCCATTGAGCCATCTGGTCTCTTTTCGATTAAAACATCCAAGAATGGTAACTTGCCATCCTTTTCCACCTCCATGGTGAATTTGATGGCTGGGTGTATGGAATTGGTGAACTGGTTCAGAGCTGGTCGGTCACATGGCCAGATGACGAACGTGTCATCTGCGTACCTCTTCCACAAGGACGGACATAAAGTGTCTGCCTGGAAGGCATCTGTCACAAATTTTTCCGTGAAAACATCAGCTACAACAAAGTTAGAGGTTGACACGATTGTTATCAATCAGAGTAACAGTCCAATTTCCGACAGCCTAAAATCGGTTCTAGCCAAAGGGTTAAATTTTGCAGTCACCCCTAAACACATCCCAGTTGATGATACCATTGCCCAGGTCTAAGGAGACCTTAAGGGTTTGGGACATATTACTGCAGACGTGGCAAGATCGGAAATCGCTGCAATCCTTAAAAACGCTAAGTCACCTACTAGCAACATCGGTAAGGATGAGCACTTTGAGCTTTCTCAATTCAAAAAGATAGAGCACATCGTCATTCTCTCAGCTGACAAGGGCAATCCCACAGACATCATGGACAAAACCACATACAAGAACAAATTTCAGGACCTACTTAATGATGGTTTCTATACAAAAATCAATAGAGATCCCACCAAACCGCCTCGTTAAAAAAAAAATAATCACTGATTCGACATCTTTAATCGAACCAACCAAGCGAAAATGACGTATACCAAACAATTTTTTCCCATAATAAATAAAGGGAAAGGAAATCATCTGTTCCAGAGTATAACAAATGATATTTTATATGGCATATCATACATTAATGGGGTTGTATAAAATAATTTAGACACTAAATACTAAAATGCATACAGAAGCAACGTGACCGCGTTGCTGCCAGCTGCGCTGGTCACGTGGCATGCCTCAACCACGCACGCGCGCGCGCGCCTAGACCCGGGGCTTCACCCTCCATGGGGGCAGCCCCCCACGCCCCCCGCCCCTCTCCCCAACGCCCCCCTCAGCCCCTCTCCCCCCGCTCCTCTCCCCCACGTCCCCCGCCTCTCTCCCCTCTCCCCCACGCCATTCCGCCCCTCTCGCTTTGTTTCAGTCGTGAACGGGGCATACGCGGGTACTGTACGCGGTGACTCATCCCGACCCATACAAGTTCTAGCAAGCGCGTCGTATCCCAAGCAAGACGTCGTATCCCAAGACATTTTTTTCTCGTAAAAACACGATGTATACCAATTTCGACGTATTCCAAAGCGGTCGTATACCGAGGTACCACTGTATATAGACACAGACACAATTTCAACCGAGAAGATGGGTACAGACTGACTAATCATTGGAAGGACGTTATTAACCAGTTTATGTCATAACTGGCCGTGATGTTTCCATCCTACCTTCCGATGTTAGTTGTTATTTTCGACTCTCTGATTTTACTTTAACAGGTTAAATGTCTCACACTAACACAGACACCGTCGCTCGCGTCCTCGTCGTGGCGGCGGCTCTGCGATCTTACATTGACATGCTAATCTCTCACATTACAATAGCCACCTCTGCACCCTTGGCGTGGAAGTCGCCTTCCGATCTTACAATAACATGCAAATTTCTCACTTTAACATCACTAGCCCCGCCAACTTCTTTATGACCCTTGGGCTACATCCATTTCAACCCTTTAAAACAGTCTGCCTCAGCAGCCTTCCCTCCTCTTATTTCATCCTGATGACGCCTACATTAACATGCTAATCTCTCACATTACAATAGCCACCTCCACGCCCTCGTCGTACAAGTCCCCCTTCGATCTTACATTAACATCCAAATTTCTCACATTAACATCACTAGCCCCGCCCACTTCGTTTATGACCCTTGGGCTACACCCATTTCAAACCTTTAAAACAGCCTGCCTCAGCAGCTTTCCCCCTCCATTTTTCCTCCTAATGACAATTGCTTGTGTTGCAATCGAAACGTCGTAGTTTTTAAAAAAAAAAATTGTTCTATGTGACTTTACCGAAGGACCCAAAAAATATGACCATAAACCATTATACGAACTCCGGTCATCTTCCCAGCGGCTTTTGGCTAGCCATCGAACAAAAACTATCACCGCATCATGCGCTTTCAAATGCGCTTCTGCGGCCGTCTGGAATGCTCTTCCTTTCGATATGAGGAAACCACTGGAGCTTTGCACTTTTACATCAGCTTTATTTACAACTCATTTCTTTCGAAGAGTTTTTCGTGTTTAATTTGTTGTCCTTAAATCTTGATTTGAAGTTTTCGTGACTGCAGGAATCCATACTCTTTCGTTCTCTTGGTAAAGTCACGTAGGTATAAAATAAAATAAATCACGACCTTTCGATCGCAACACAAGCGGTCGTCCTCAGGAGGAAAAAATATAATCCAGCAGTGGAACTGCTGAACCAGCGAGAGAGCAGTTACAACAAGGTTATATATGTGGCGATGGGCAAGCAAGCGGGTGTCTGCTTGCCCATCGCCACATATATAACCTTGTTGTAACTGCTCTCTCGCTGGTTCAGCAGTTTCATTGCTGGATTATATTTTTTCTGCCTTAGGACGACTGCTTGTGTTGTTGTCCTTTCCCCGCACCTCCGATTAACAAGGTTGGCTATGTAGGGTGCGAAAGAAGTTCAACACACATGCATGCAATAGGAATGGGAGGGAAGAGAGGCTATACAAGTGTAGTGGCATAGCGCTGGATGCTGGCAAAAAAGGGTAACTGCGGTGTATGGCAGTACTCAAGTCAGCAAGCCATGATATACACGAGAGGGAGACATCTCGGGGAAAGGTCACAGAATGGGCCCATCGGGAAGCCCCGGGAACTCGCTAGTTGGTTCCAGATAGGGGGCATACCCGGGTCGGAGCAAGACCACGCTGAGAGTATAAGAGGGGCCCCTGTGGTGGACCTCGGGGCTGTTGCTGGAAGTGGGATCCCCATCGTGCTTCTCAAGTACATCGTCGTCACCATCTCGTCGTCATCACCATCTCCTCGTCGTCGTCTCCATCTTCACCATCATGGGGCGCTGCTAGTCAGACAGCCTACCAACAGTTCTAACTGAGTAGTGGTTGCTGACAATAGACAGACTTAATAATAATAGTGTTCACCCACGTCAGGTGTGTGTTATCCTGAAGGTCCTTTTGAAATAAAATAAGTGCCTCAAAGTCTTACTGTCTCCGAGTTGAGTCACTACATTTGGTGCTAGAAACGGAAAGAAAAAAAATGATATTGAAAGCAGCGACGTGGAAGAACCCACCTGTAGTGTCCTCAGAGGACGATGATAACAGAAACGTTATCCCCTTAACAGCCCCGGAATCCGGGAACCCGGCCATGTGTCCTGAGGCAGCGGCCGACGAGGGATCACGCGAACTCACCGGGTGCCTCGGACAACTGTTCTCCTCTGCTGCACAGCTGGTCATCCAAATTGGGCTGGCTGCACCCGCCGGAGGATCCGCAGCGCAGGGGCTGCAGGCGGATGGGTCGCCTTCCACCGCCACGCCCACGCGGGAACCAGTGGTTGTTTCGCCCGCACACGCGGGTGGCCACCAGCAGCCAGAGCTATACCCCTACATCACCCCTCCCCCATGAAAAAAAAACAGCTGTCTCGGCTAACACAATTACTTTAACAGGGGTTAGCGGACATCAGCAACAAGACCCCGTAATTATTTAACCAGAACCGTGAAGGAAGTGCAACAATTCATGACGTCCGCAGGCACGCCGCAGTCACGAGCATTGGGGTGGATCCCAGATCAACCGGAAGCTGCAGTCTGGCTTGCGGTGGTGGCCACCAGCCGGACGACGTCGGAACACAATTGTCATGATGGGAAGGGAGCGTTCAGCGCAAACGAAGCACTCTTGGAGCGAGTCCTCGACGCCAGTCCCCCACCACGAGCAGGAGCTTGCGCGCTGGGAACCACCGGAACATCACAAATGGCCTAAAGGGTGCGGCTCCTCCCTGGGAGAAGAAGATGGCAACTGGGTTTCCATGCACGGTCCTTCACACGGAAGCGCTGCCGGGGGATCCCTGGACTTCAGCTTCTGGGCTCAGTCGCCCCGACTCGTCGGACACATCGGACGCCCGCCGCTCTGGAGATGGAGATTAACTATCTAACAGGGTGGAACATAGGGTTTTAACCGTGACGGGTGCACAAAATAGCGATGGCGACCGACCTGTATATACACAAACTGCGGCCTCTTGACCTTGATCACCTCAACAGGGCCCTGCAACGGCCAGTATAATTTAAGGGACATACCCAGGGACACCTGGGGACAATGCAACGACGCCTTGTCCCCAGTTGTCCATGGGGCCCCGGACTCCCGTTGCCCCACGAGCTTCTCATTTGCATGCTGCCGTTTGGCCGAATTTTCCTGAGACGCCTCCCGTGCCTCCTTCAAACGCCTAAGCATGACCTGCATGGGCATGGGCATGACGGCCCTCTTTTTACCCAAGTCCATGCTCAACTGTGCTTCCATGGGGGGATCACTCTCCCTCCTGTACATGATATTGAACGGGGAGAATCCTGTTAAAGCATGAGGGGCCAATCTATATGCAGCCAGGACACCGGGGATGTGCAAATTCCAGTCCAACTGCACCTCATTAACTCTTTGGCACAACATGGACATAAGAGTCCTGTGCAAGCGTTCCACCATCCCATCCGTCTGAGGATGGTAGAGCGAAGTTCTATTTTTTCTTGTACCCAGCGAGTCACACACCTCCCATAACAATTTAGAAGAAAAATTCCACCCCTGATCTGTAATAAGTTGTTCAGGAGCTCCCTTATCCATTACGTAGACGTGCAGAAATTTGTCCGCAATGGATGTGGCCGACTGGTCTGGCAGACGCCATGCCATCGGCCACCGGGAAAGATATTCCACCCCGACCAGGAGAAATTTTTTCCCCTCTGAGTAGTGGGAATGGCCCGAGACAATCTAATTTGACTAGCTCGTTAATTTGAGACACCGTGATAGTTGTAATAGTGGCTTGTGGCATGTGCAGTCAGTACAACATTTCACCATGTAGTATACATGATCCATCATACCGGGCCAATAGAAGTCACGCTTCAGCATTAGCAAAGTTTTACGGACTCTGAGACAAACACGAACCGCAGATGCTTATAAATGCTCCTGAAACTTTGACTTAAAACGTTCGTGACTGCAGGAATTCATATTCTTGGTTCTTTCGGTAAAATCACGTATATAGAAACAAAATAAATAAATAATATTGATAAAAGCAAAAAACAATAAAAATAAAAAGTTAAAATTGTAAATTAAAATGTAAATTACAAATTAAAATATGGCTTACCAAAAATCCATGAAGAAGGTATACCCCTTCGTCTCATCGTCTCCACCATTGACTCACGCACCTACAAACTGGCCCGATATCTGTCGGAGACCTTGCAGCCATTCACTGGCAAGACCACCTCTTCTATTCTTAGCTCAGCTCACCTGGTTTCACTGTCCCCAGGTGATTTGCTCGTTAGTTTCAATGTAGTTTCTTTGTTCACCAAAGTTCCTGTGCCCGATACCATTGCAATAATTGAAGATTTGGTCCAACAAGGACTGAATGCTGATGTAACAGCCCTGGTGAGAAACTGCCTCACCAATACAGTCTTCACTTGGAATGGACCATTCTACAAACAAACTGAAGGCACCCCAATGGGTTCTCCCTCATCTCCGGTTGTGGCCAACATTTTAATGGAAAAATTTTAGACGGACGCCATCCAGGCATCCACTCTACACCCGTCTTTGTGGAAGACGTACGTGGATGACACGTTTGTCATCTGGCCACATGGCCGACCAGCTCTGAAATAATTCCTCAACCACATCAATTCCATACACCCAGCAAACAAATTCACTATGGAGATAGAAAAGGATGGCATGAGACCAGATGGCTCAATGAGCCACTCTGTCTACACGAAAGTAAACCTGATTCCCACCACCATCCATCCCAGAAAAATGCCCTCATCAAAACGCTACACCATAGAGCTCAATGTATCTCCGACCATGAACACCTGACCAGTGAACTCAAGCACGTACACCAAGCTCTCAAGGCGAATGGATATTCTGACTACACTATCCACAAAGCCATCACCCCAACCGTGAAGGAGCCATCTGAGGATCCAATCAAAACCATCACCTTGCCATACATAGCAGGGGTAACCAAAAATATTTCCAAAATAATGAACAAACACAAGATCCAGGTTCGATTTAACACAGTGCATAAAATTTGTGACCTGATCCCATCTGTGAAGGACAAAATTCCTGACATGCAATATCCCGACGTCTACAGACTAAGCTGTATTTGTGGCAGCAGTTACATTGGGGAAACTAAGCAACATGTCTCTGACCGTGTTCTTGAACATAAGGCAGATCTCAAACACGACAGGACCAATACTTCTGTCGTGGCTGATCATTACTTTAATGCAGCTGGCTCACATGAAATTGATTTCTCTAAGACAATGGTACTTTCCAAGCCGACTGACTATCAACAAAGATTCGTTCACGAAGCCATCCATATATACAGACACAGTCACAATTTCAACCGAGACGACGGTTTTAAACCCAGCAATCATTGGAAAGATGTCATCAACCACTTTGGGTCATGACTTGTGTTTTCTTGTCAACCTTTACCGTCAGTAGTGTGGATGTGTGGAGCGAGTTGAAATGCCCCCCCCCATCTCTACCCCCTGCTCCCCCCCTATTTCTGACCCCCCCCCTCCACCCTCCTCTCCCCCTATCTCTGCCCCCTTCCTCCCCCCCATTGTCTGCTCCTACATTACCGCTGGCTGACTGGCTACCCCGCCCATGCTGTTTGCGCTGCACAAGCTCCTGCATTAGCGTGTTGCTTGCGCAGCTCTCGTCCCCCGCCCACTCACTTTGGAACCCTTATACATTTGGAGGCTTGCCGCCTCTTTTCTCTCCGCCTGATGAAGACCACTTGTATTGCGATCGAAACGTCTTAGGTTTTTTGTATTTATTATTTTTAATTTATTCATAATTTTATTTTACTATTTTTATTTTTTATTTTTATTGTGTTTTTTTTGCTTTCATAATATTAAATTCATCATTATTTGTATTATTTTTAAAAAAAAATTTATTAAAATTTTCTTATTTATATTTTTCTATCTACGTGATTTAACCAAAAGAACCAAGAATATGCTCCTGAAATGTGCCCCCGAATACAATGCCATCGTCCAGGTAAATGAGGCACAAGTCCCATTGAAGACCTGCCAAGACCATTTCCATAAGCTGCTGGAATGTGGCAGAAGCCGAATGCAGCCCCATAGGGAGGCAATTAACTTGGAACAATCCTTGGGGTGTTTGGAACATGGTTTTAGGCCTGGATTCTTCATCCAAGGGCAAGTGCCAAAATCCGAACAACAAATCGAGGGTTAAAAAGAACCGTGTACAAAACAAGGCATCCAAGGAGTCATCCATCCAAGGGAGTGGATACGCGTCCGCCACAGAAAATGTGTTCTGCTTGCGGAAATCAATGCAAAATCGCAGACTCCCATAAAATGGAAGCCCCCCATGGGCTGATAGAGGGGGAAATAATGTCCGCACCCCGGGATGGTGAAGACGGAGACGACAATGAGGACATGGTGATGACGACGAGATGGCGATGACAATGGTCTTGAACAGCCATGACGGGGATTCCACTTCCAGCAACAGCCCCGAGCTCCTGCTCAGGGCCCCCGCTTATGCTCCACTCCGCCCCGACCGCCCCACTTCTGGAACATACTAGTGGGTTCCCAGGACTTCCCGATAGGCCCACTCTATGACCTTTCCCCCTAGATGTTCTCCTCTCATATATACTGTGGCCTGCTGACGCGAGTACTGCCGTGCACCGCAGTTACCGTTTTCCGCCAGCAGCCAGCACTATACCCCTACCACCACAGTCAGCATCACAATGCTCTAGTCATAGCAGGATACCGCCAGTCAGCATGCAATGCTGTAGTGATAGCCGGATACCACCACAGTCAGTATGCAATGCTGTAGTCATAGCAGGACACCACCATAGTCAGCATGCACTGCTATAGTCATAGCAGGATACAACCATAGTCAGCATGCAATGCTGTAGTCATAGCAGGATACAACCACAGTCAGCATGCAATGCTGTAGTCATAGCATGATACCACCGCAGCCAGTATGCAATGCTGAAGTCATAGCAGGATACCACTGCAGTCAGTATGCAATGCTGTAGTCATAGCAGGACACCACCAGTCAGTATGCAATGCTGTAATCATAGCAGGATACCACCACCGTCAGCATGCAATACTGTAGTCATAGCAGGAAACCACCAGTAAGCATGCAATGCTGTAGTCATAGCAGGAGACCACCGCAGTCAGTATGCAATGCTGTAGTCATAGCAGGACACCACCAGTCAGTATGCAATGCTGTAATCATAGCAGGATACCACCACAGTCAGTATGCAATGCTGTAGTCATAGCAGGATATCACCATAGTCAGCATGCACTGCTATAGTCATAGCAGGATACAACCACAGTCAGCATGCAATGCTGAAGTCATAGCAGGATACAACTGCAGTCAGCATGCAATGCTGTAGTCATAGCAGGATACCACCGCAGTCAGTATGCAATGCTGAAGTCATAGCAGGAGACCACCGCAGTCAGTATGTAATGCAGTAGTCATAGCAGGATACCACCACAGTCAGCATGCAATGCTGTAGTCATAGCAGGATACCACCACCATCAGTATGCAATGCTGTAGTCATAGCAGGATACCACTGCAGTCAGTATGCAATGCTGTAGTCATAGCAGGATACCACCACAGTGAGCATGCACTGCTATAGTCATAGCAGGATACCACCACAGTCAGCATGCAATGCTGTAGTCATAGCAGGATACCACCACAGTCAGCATGTAATGCTGTAGTCATAGCAGGAAACGACCACAGTCAGCATGCAATGCTGTAGTCATAGCAGGATACCACCACAGTTAACATCACAATGCTGTAGTCATAGCAGGATACCGCCAGTCAGCATGCAATGCTGTAGTCATAGCCGAATTCCACCACAGTCAGTATGCAATGCTGTAGTCATAGCAGAATACCACCACAGTCAGTATGCATTGCTGTAGTCATAGCAGGATACCACCATAGTCAGCATGCACTGCTATAGTCATAGCAGGATACCACCACAGTCAGCATGCAATGCTGTAGTCATAGCAGGTCCCACCACAGTCAGTATGCACTGCTGTAACCATAGCAGGTACCACGACAATATGCACTGCTGTAATCATAGCAGGTACCACAACAGCAGTTTCCACTGCTGTAATCATAGCAGGCACCACCAGTCAGTATGCACTGCTGTAATCACAGCAGGTACCACATTAAGTATGCACTGCTGTAATCATAGCAGGATACCACCACCGTCAGCATGCAATACTGTAGTCATAGCAGGAAACCACCAGTAAGCATGCAATGCTGTAGTCATAGCAGGAGACCACCGCAGTCAGTATGCAATGCTGTAGTCATAGCAGGACACCACCAGTCAGTATGCAATGCTGTAATCATAGCAGGATACCACCACAGTCAGTATGCAATGCTGTAGTCATAGCAGGATATCACCATAGTCAGCATGCACTGCTATAGTCATAGCAGGATACAACCACAGTCAGCATGCAATGCTGAAGTCATAGCAGGATACAACTGCAGTCAGCATGGAATGCTGTAGTCATAGCAGGATACCACCGCAGTCAGTATGCAATGCTGAAGTCATAGCAGGAGACCACCGCAGTCAGTATGCAATGCAGTAGTCATAGCAGGATACCACCACAGTCAGCATGCAATGCTGTAGTCATAGCAGGATACCACCACCATCAGTATGCAATGCTGTAGTCATAGCAGGATACCACTGCAGTCAGTATGCAATGCTGTAGTCATAGCAGGATACCACCACAGTGAGCATGCACTGCTATAGTCATAGCAGGATACCACCACAGTCAGCATGCAATGCTGTAGTCATAGCAGGATACCACCACAGTCGGCATGTAATGCTGTAGTCATAGCAGGATACCACCACAGTCAGCATACAATGCTGTAGTCATAGCAGGATACCACCACAGTCAGCATGCAATGCTTGAGTCATAGCAGGAAACGACCACAGTCAGCATGCAATGCTGTAGTCATAGCAGGATACCACCACAGTCAGCATGCAATGCTGTAGTCATAGCAGGATACCACCACAGTTA
Source organism: Petromyzon marinus (assembly GCF_048934315.1). Lineage (NCBI taxonomy): Eukaryota > Metazoa > Chordata > Hyperoartia > Petromyzontiformes > Petromyzontidae > Petromyzon > Petromyzon marinus. The sequence continues at coordinate 155,643 of NW_027423085.1, forward strand.
GCATCACAATGCTGTAGTCATAGCAGGATACCGCCAGTCAGCATGCAATGCTGTAGTCATAGCCGAATTCCACCACAGTCAGTATGCTATGCTGTAGTCATAGCAGAATACCACCACAGTCAGTATGCATTGCTGTAGTCATAGCAGGATACCACCATAGTCAGCATGCACTGCTATAGTCATAGCAGGATACCACCACAGTCAGCATGCAATGCTGTAGTCATAGCAGGATACCGCTACAGTCAGTATGCAATGCTGTAGTCATAGCAGGATACCATCACAGTAAGCATGCAATGCTGTAGTCATAGCAGGATACCACCACAGTCAGCATGCAATGCTTTAGTCATAGCAGGATACCACCACAGTCAGTATGCAATGCTGTCATCATAGCAGGTCCCACCACAGTCAGTATGCACTGCTGTAATCATAGCAGGTACCACGACAATATGCACTGCTGTAATCATAGCAGGTACCACAACAGCAGTTTTCACTGCTGTAATCATAGCAGGTACCACCAGTCAGTATGCACTGCTGTAATCATAGCAGGTACCACATAAAGTATGCACTGCTGTAATCATAGCAGGATACCACCACCGTCAGCATGCAATACTGTAGTCATAGAAGGAAACCACCAGTAAGCATGCAATGCTGTAGTCATAGCAGTAGACCACCGCAGTCAGTATGCAATGCTGTAGTCATAGCAGGACACCACCAGTCAGTATGCAATGCTGTAATCATAGCAGGATACCACCACAGTCAGTATGCAATGCTGTAGTCATAGCAGGATATCACCATAGTCAGCATGCACTGCTATAGTTATAGCAGGATACAACCACAGTCAGCATGCAATGCTGAAGTCATAGCAGGATACAACTGCAGTCAGCATGGAATGCTGTAGTCATAGCAGGATACCACCGCAGTCAGTATGCAATGCTGAAGTCATAGCAGGAGACCACCGCAGTCAGTATGCAATGCAGTAGTCATAGCAGGATACCACCACAGTCAGCATGCAATGCTGTAGTCATAGCAGGATACCACCACCATCAGTATGCAATGCTGTAGTCATAGCAGAATACCACTGCAGTCAGTATGCAATGCTGTAGTCATAGCAGGATACCACCACAGTGAGCATGCAATGCTGTAGTCATAGCAGGATACCACCACAGTCAGCATGTAATGCTGTAGTCATAGCAGGATACCACCACAGTCAGCATACAATGCTGTAGTCATAGCAGGATACCACCACAGTCAGCATGCAATTCTTGAGTCATAGCAGGAAACGACCACAGTCAGCATGCAATGCTGTAGTCATAGCAGGATACCACCACAGTCAGCATGCAATGCTGTAGTCATAGCAGGATACCACCACAGTTAGCATCACAATGCTGTAGTCATAGCAGGATACCGCCAGTCAGCATGCAATGCTGTAGTCATAGCCGAATTCCACCACAGTCAGTATGCAATGCTGTAGTCATAGCAGAATACCACCACAGTCAGTATGCATTGCTGTAGTCATAGCAGGATACCACCATAGTCAGCATGCACTGCTATAGTCATAGCAGGATACCACCACAGTCAGCATGCAATGCTGTAGTCATAGCAGGATACCACCACAGTCAGCATGCAATGCTGTAGTCATAGCAGGATACCGCTACAGTCAGTATGCAATGCTGTAGTCATAGCAGGATACCATCACAGTAAGCATGCAATGCTGTAGTCATAGCAGGATACCACCACAGTCAGCATGCAATGCTTTAGTCATAGCAGGATACCACCACAGTCAGTATGCAATGCTGTCATCATAGCAGGTCCCACCACAGTCAGTATGCACTGCTGTAATCATAGCAGGTACCATGACAATATGCACTGCTGTAATCATAGCAGGTACCACAACAGCAGTTTTCACTGCTGTAATCATAGCAGGTACCACCAGTCAGTATGCACTGCTGTAATCATAGCAGGTACCACATAAAGTATGCACTGCTGTAATCATAGCAGGATACCACCACCGTCAGCATGCAATACTGTAGTCATAGAAGGAAACCACCAGTAAGCATGCAATGCTGTAGTCATAGCAGTAGACCACCGCAGTCAGTATGCAATGCTGTAGTCATAGCAGGACACCACCAGTCAGTATGCAATGCTGTAATCATAGCAGGATACCACCACAGTCAGTATGCAATGCTGTAGTCATAGCAGGATATCACCATAGTCAGCATGCACTGCTATAGTTATAGCAGGATACAACCACAGTCAGCATGCAATGCTGAAGTCATAGCAGGATACAACTGCAGTCAGCATGGAATGCTGTAGTCATAGCAGGATACCACCGCAGTCAGTATGCAATGCTGAAGTCATAGCAGGAGACCACCGCAGTCAGTATGCAATGCAGTAGTCATAGCAGGATACCACCACAGTCAGCATGCAATGCTGTAGTCATAGCAGGATACCACCACCATCAGTATGCAATGCTGTAGTCATAGCAGAATACCACTGCAGTCAGTATGCAATGCTGTAGTCATAGCAGGATACCACCACAGTGAGCATGCAATGCTGTAGTCATAGCAGGATACCACCACAGTCAGCATGTAATGCTGTAGTCATAGCAGGATACCACCACAGTCAGCATACAATGCTGTAGTCATAGCAGGATACCACCACAGTCAGCATGCAATTCTTGAGTCATAGCAGGAAACGACCACAGTCAGCATGCAATGCTGTAGTCATAGCAGGATACCACCACAGTCAGCATGCAATGCTGTAGTCATAGCAGGATACCACCACAGTTAGCATCACAATGCTGTAGTCATAGCAGGATACCGCCAGTCAGCATGCAATGCTGTAGTCATAGCCGAATTCCACCACAGTCAGTATGCAATGCTGTAGTCATAGCAGAATACCACCACAGTCAGTATGCATTGCTGTAGTCATAGCAGGATACCACCATAGTCAGCATGCACTGCTATAGTCATAGCAGGATACCACCACAGTCAGCATGCAATGCTGTAGTCATAGCAGGATACCACCGCAGTCAGTATGCAATGCTGAAGTCATAGCAGGATACCACTGCAGTCAGTATGCAATGCTGTAGTCATAGCAGGATACCACCACAGTCAGGATGCAATGCTGTAATCATAGCAGGATACCACCACAGTCAGTATGCAATGCTGTAGTCATAGCAGGATACCACCATAGTCAGCATGCACTGCTGTACTCATTGCAGGAAACCACCACAGTCAGCATGCAATCCTGTAGTCATAGCAGAATACCACCACAGTCAGTATGCAATGCTGTAGTCATAGCAGGATACCACCATAGTCAGCATGCACTGCTATAGTCATAGCAGGATTCCACCACAGTCAGCATGCAATGCTGTAGTCATAGAAGGATACAACCACAGTCAGCATGCAATGCTGTAGTCATAGCAGGATGCCACCGCAGTCAGTATGCAATGCTGAAGTCATAGCAGGAGACCACCGCAGTCAGTATGTAATGCAGTAGTCATAGCAGGATACCACCACAGTCAGCATGCAATGCTGTAGTCATAGCAGGATACCACCACCATCAGTATGCAATGCTGTAGTCATAGCAGGATACCACTGCAGTCAGTATGCAATGCTGTAGTCATAGCAGGATACCACCACAGTGAGCATGCACTGCTATAGTCATAGCAGGATACCACCACAGTCAGCATGTAATGCTGTAGTCATAGCAGGATACCACCACAGTCAGCATGTAATTCTGTAGTCATAGCAGGATACCACCACAGTCAGCATACAATGCTGTAGTCATAGCAGGATACCACCACAGTCAGCATGCAATGCTTGAGTCATAGCAGGAAACGACCACAGTCAGCATGCAATGCTGTAGTCATAGCAGGATACCACCACAGTTAACATCACAATGCTGTAGTCATAGCAGGATACCGCCAGTCAGCATGCAATGCTGTAGTCATAGCCGAATTCCACCACAGTCAGTATGCATTGCTGTAGTCATAGCAGGATACCACCATAGTCAGCATGCACTGCTATAGTCATAGCAGGATACCACCACAGTCAGCATGCAATGCTGTAGTCATAGCAGGATACCACTACAGTCAGTATGCAATGCTGTAGTCATAGCAGGATACCATCACAGTAAGCATGCAATGCTGTAGTCATAGCAGGATACCACCACAGTCAGCATGCAATGCTTTAGTCATAGCAGGATACCACCACAGTCAGTATGCAATGCTGTCATCATAGCAGGTCCCACCACAGTCAGTATGCACTGCTGTAATCATAGCAGGTACCACGACAATATGCACTGCTGTAATCATAGCAGGTACCACAACAGCAGTTTCCACTGCTGTAATCATAGCAGGTACCACCAGTCAGTATGCACTGCTGTAATCATAGCAGGTACCACATTAAGTATGCACTGCTGTAATCATAGCAGGATACCACCACCGTCAGCATGCAATACTGTAGTCATAGCAGGAAACCACCAGTAAGCATGCAATGCTGTAGTCATAGCAGGAGACCACCGCAGTCAGTATGCAATGCTGTAGTCATAGCAGGACACCACCAGTCAGTATGCAATGCTGTAATCATAGCAGGATACCACCACAGTCAGTATGCAATGCTGTAGTCATAGCAGGATATCACCATAGTCAGCATGCACTGCTATAGTCATAGCAGGATACAACCACAGTCAGCATGCAATGCTGAAGTCATAGCAGGATACAACTGCAGTCAGCATGGAATGCTGTAGTCATAGCAGGATACCACCGCAGTCAGTATGCAATGCTGAAGTCATAGCAGGAGACCACCGCAGTCAGTATGCAATGCAGTAGTCATAGCAGGATACCACCACAGTCAGCATGCAATGCTGTAGTCATAGCAGGATACCACCACAATCAGTATGCAATGCTGTAGTCATAGCAGGATACCACTGCAGTCAGTATGCAATGCTGTAGTCATAGCAGGATACCACCACAGTGAGCATGCACTGCTATAGTCATAGCAGGATACCACCACAGTCAGCATGCAATGCTGTAGTCATAGCAGGATACCACCACAGTCGGCATGTAATGCTGTAGTCATAGCAGGATACCACCACAGTCAGCATACAATGCTGTAGTCATAGCAGGATACCACCACAATCAGCATGCAATGCTTGAGTCATAACAGGAAACGACCACAGTCAGCATGCAATGCTGTAGTCATAGCAGGATACCACCACAGTCAGAATGCAATGCTGTAGTCATAGCAGGATACCACCACAGTTAGCATCACAATGCTGTAGTCATAGCAGGATACCGCCAGTCAGCATGCAATGCTAAGTAGTCATAGCCGAATTCCACCACAGTCAGTATGCTATGCTGTAGTCATAGCAGAATACCACCACAGTCAGTATGCATTGCTGTAGTCATAGCAGGATACCACCATAGTCAGCATGCACTGCTATAGTCATAGCAGGATACCACCACAGTCAGCATGCAATGCTGTAGTCATAGCAGGATACCGCTACAGTCAGTATGCAATGCTGTAGTCATAGCAGGATACCATCACAGTAAGCATGCAATGCTGTAGTAATAGCAGGATACCACCACAGTCAGCATGCAATGCTTTAGTCATAGCAGGATACCACCACAGTTAGTATGCAATGCTGTCATCATAGCAGGTCCCACCACAGTCAGTATGCACTGCTGTAATCATAGCAGGTACCACGACAATATGCACTGCTGTAATCATAGCAGGTACCACAACAGCAGTTTCCACTGCTGTAATCATAGCAGGTACCACCAGTCAGTATGCACTGCTGTAATCATATCAGGTACCACATTAAGTATGCACTGCTGTAATCATAGCAGGATACCACCACCGTCAGCATGCAATACTGTAGTCATAGAAGGAAACCACCAGTAAGCATGCAATGCTGTAGTCATAGCAGGAGACCACCGCAGTCAGTATGCAATGCTGTAGTCATAGCAGGACACCACCAGTCAGTATGCAATGCTGTAATCATAGCAGGATACCACCACAGTCAGTATGCAATACTGTAGTCATAGCAGGATATCACCATAGTCAGCATGCACTGCTATAGTCATAGCAGGATACAACCACAGTCAGCATGCAATGCTGAAGTCATAGCAGGATACACCTGCAGTCAGCATGGAATGCTGTAGTCATAGCAGGATACCACCGCAGTCAGTATGCAATGCTGAAGTCATAGCAGGAGACCACCGCAGTCAGTATGCAATGCAGTAGTCATAGCAGGATACCACCACAGTCAGCATGCAATGCTGTGGATACCACCACCATCAGTATGCAATGCTGTAGTCATAGCAGGATACCACTGCAGTCAGTATGCAATGCTGTAGTCATAGCAGGATACCACCACAGTGAGCATGCACTGCTATAGTCATAGCAGGATACCACCACAGTCAGCATGCAATGCTGTAGTCATAGCAGGATACCACCACAGTCAGCATGTAATGCTGTAGTCATAGCAGGATACCACCACAGTCAGCATACAATGCTGTAGTCATAGCAGGATACCACCACAGTCAGCATGCAATGCTTGAGTCATAGCAGGAAACGACCACAGTCAGCATGCAATGCTGTAGTCATAGCAGGATACCACCACAGTCAGCATGCAATGCTGTAGTCATAGCAGGATACCACCACAGTTAGCAGCACAATGCTGTTGTCATAGCAGGATACCGCCAGTCAGCATGCAATGCTGTAGTCATAGCCGAATTCCACCACAGTCAGTATGCAATGCTGTAGTCATAGCAGAATACCACCACAGTCAGTATGCATTGCTGTAGTCATAGCAGGATACCACCATAGTCAGCATGCACTGCTATAGTCATAGCAGGATACCACCACAGTCAGCATGCAATGCTGTAGTCATAGCAGGATACCACCGCAGTCAGTATGCAATGCTGAAGTCATAGCAGGATACCACTGCAGTCAGTATGCAATGCTGTAGTCATAGCAGGATACCACCACAGTCAGGATGCAATGCTGTAATCATAGCAGGATACCACCACAGTCAGTATGCAATGCTGTAGTCATAGCAGGATACCACCATAGTCAGCATGCACTGCTGTAGTCATTGCAGGAAACCACCACAGTCAGCATGCAATCCTGTAGTCATAGCAGAATACCACCACAGTCAGTATGCAATGCTGTAGTCATAGCAGGATACCACCATAGTCAGCATGCACTGCTATAGTCATAGCAGGATTCCACCACAGTCAGCATGCAATGCTGTAGTCATAGAAGGATACAACCACAGTCAGCATGCAATGCTGTAGTCATAGCAGGATACCACCACTCAACATGCAATGCTGAAGTCATAGCAGGATACCACTGCAGTCAGTATGCAATGCTGTAGTCATAGCAGGATACCACCACAGTCAGTATGCAATGCTGTAGTCATAGCAGGATATCACCATAGTCAGCATGCACTGCTATAGTCATAGCAGGATACAACCACAGTCAGCATGCAATGCTGAAGTCATAGCAGGATACCACCACAGTCAGCATGCAATGCTGTAGTCAAAGCAGAATACCACCACAGTCAGCATGCAATGCTGTAGTCATAGCAGGATACCACCACAGTCAGCATGCAATGCTGTAGTCATAGCAGGATACAACCACAGTAAGCATGCAATGCTGTAGTCATAGCAGGATACCACCGCAGTCAGTATGCAATGCAGATGTCATAGCAGGATACCACTGCAGTCAGTATGCAATGCTGTAGTCATAGCAGAATACCACCACAGTCAGCATGCAATGCTGTAGTCAAAGCAGGATACCACCACAGTCAGCATGCAATGCTGTAGTCATAGCAGGATACCACCACAGTCAGCATGCAATGCTGTAGTCATAGCAGGATACAACCACAGTCAGCATGCAATGCTGTAGTCATAGCAGAATACCACCGCAGTCAGTATGCAATGCTGATGTCATAGCAGGATACCACTGCAGTCAGTATGCAATGCTGTAGTCATAGCAGAATACCACCACAGTCAGCATGCAATGCTGTAGTCATAGCAGGATACCACCACAGTCAGCATGCAATGCTGTAGTCATAGCAGGATACCACCACAGTGAGCATGCACTGCTATAGTCATAGCAGGATACAACCACAGTCAGCATGCAATGCTGTAGTCATAGCAGGATACCACCACAGTCAGCATGCAATGCTGTAGTCATAGCAGGATACCACCGCAGTCAGTATGCAATGCTGAAGTCATAGCAGGATACCACCGCAGTCAGTATGCAATGCTGTAGTCATAGCAGGATACCACCACAGTCAGCATACAATGTTGTAGTCATAGCAGGATACCACCAATCAACATGCAATGCTGTAGTCATAGCAGGATACCACCACAGTCAGCATGCAATGCTGTAGTCATAGCAGGATACCACCACAGTTAGTATGCAATGCTGTAGTCATAGCAGGATACCACCAGTCAGCATGCAATGCTGTAGTGATAGCAGGTATTACCACAGTCAGTATGCACTGCTCTAGGGAAAGCAGGTCCCACCAAAAGTAGGTATGCACCATATTATTGGTTCTTTCAGTAAAGTCACGTAGAAGGGAAATAATAAAATAATAAAAATCAAACATAATATAATAAAATTCTCACGTTTAGGCCACAACGCAAGCAGCCGTCCTCAGGTGAAGAAACAGAGCTGTTGGAAAGACAGCGTCCTAACAAACACTGCTAAGCTTGGCAGCGTATTTTAAATTGGGTGGGAGGAGGAGAGCGTCTTGATGAAGAAGTTTACATAACAGAGGAATTTAGCATGTTTATGACAAATGCAGATATGGGATTATTCACTCCTTGTGGAATGTGTAGGCAGGTGGGGGGTCTCAAAGTCATATTATGTTAGTGTATCATGTAGGATTGGCAATAATAAAGGGAGATAAAAGTTTAATAATAAAGAACTGCAACATCCCAAACCACCGCGTATCAAGCTAGTGCATTATGTGGAAAATAAAAAGGGAGTTTCTAAAGAACTACACATACCCTACTACCATGCAATAAACCGATGTGAAAAAAATAAATATAAACTACATCAATATAATCAATGTACTCAATATACTCTCCAATAATCTGAGCTGTTAACATTAAGTAACTGGGTATACACTACACTATATAATGACTACCGTGTAGTAAACTGATAAAAAAACTAAAATATAAACTACATCAATATAATCAAAATACTCAATATACTCTCCAATAAGCTGAGGTTACATATCAGCAGAGGAATTTAGTATATTGACGCTAAGCAACTGCAACTACCCTACTACTAACAAAAAGTCATTATACATTACAATTTTACGTCACAAAAAATATATGCCTCCAACTAAACTTTTTTCTACATCACACGACTATACCCCATCATATATAGTCAGTATAGTCGTGTGATGTAGAAAATGTCATGTCATGTTCAAGTGATGAGCTCAATTCATGTCACTTTCAAGTGATGAGCGCACTGCATCTCACATTCAAGTGATATGCTCACTGCTCGTCACATTCAAGTGATGAGCTCCTCCTCCTGCACGTAGCGTGGCAACCCATGGCACCTGTTGGGTCTGGGTTCCTGCGAGGTGGGAGGTGGAGGAGGTTGAGGTGGAACTGGTGGTGGAGGAGGTGGACCCCTGACAAGGCCATTTTACCCCACCCTACCTGGCCATTATAACCCCACTCTCACTGGCAATTATAACCCCACCCTACCTGGCCATTATGAACCCACCCTACCAGCCTATTATAAACCCCAGTGACACGACAAATATGGACCCAGAACCCACACATCACTGACAACTATCACGATTGGTAATACCCCTAGACAACAAAGCCGAGCCTAATTAGCGTAATTGCATAAATTGACATAATTACCTAATTTTGTAAAATTACACCTTTTGCATTTTTCATTTCATTTTTATTATTTTTCAAGACAATATATACAACAATCCTGACCCTGATGCCTGTTGTATATTTGTAGTTCGCATGTTTCTCTCACTCTCCCCTTCGTTGTGTGAATTTTTGCCCGGCTCCTGTTTGTCACTCCACATTTATAGTTGCTGATATAAATTGACACGTAAAATGCCACTTAATTGGGCAATCATATGTGGCCAGGTTACGTCTGAAAAAGATATATATATCTTATGGGCCTTACCTGGTAAAATAAACAAATAAGCAGGTGGCTAGGTGAGTGATTGAATGAGAGAGTGGCTGAGTGATTGAGTGGTTGAGGGAGTGAGTGGCTGAGTTAGTGAGTGGCTGAGTGAGAGGCTGAATGAGTGAGTGGTTGAGTGAGTGGTGTTGTATATGAACCTTTTCCAAAATTGATATTAACAATAATATTTGCCGTTATATATATCATATATTTTTTTTAACAAACGAAACAAAATAATTAATAAAACCCGTAAGCCCGGCACACAAAAAAACAGGTGTCGGTCATAAACAGGCCATTAATAAATAAAGAAATAATAAAACTCTCGAGGCGAGGATGTTAGCAGCTATCTGCGAAGATCTCCAGATGAACAAGAGTTTGATGTGCCCTAAGGGAGGTCAAGCAGAGGGAAGCCCTCCCGCAAGCCAGAAATGAGGACGCCCACGGGTTAAACTATTTTTTTTTAAAACAACGGTTCAAATTTAAAATGCAATAACAAGAATGAGCTAAAGTTAGCGGTCCTCGCGCTCACTCCAATCAAGACCAGGCCACCAGATACATCAGTGAATTATTATCCAATAATTAATTCGCTATCAAATGATTTTCACCTTTAATACTTTTACTGTTAAAACAAAGCTTGGAGACAAAATACTGAGTCACATCAAAGGTTATCGAGAAGGAATGAGGCGAACGGGCAAACTTACGAAAGAGTTTAAACAATATCCCAAGCAACCCCGATCACCGTTGTCTCTCTCACAGCGCGGAGAAGCAGGAATTAAACCTTATCACAAGGGGCCATCTGGAAAAGCCAGCCGGATTTGATGAGGAGACACACCCCACCCCACACACGGCAACCAGACAAACAAGTTTTAAAGAAATTGCAAAATAACATTAATAATAATGTGTTAACCTTAAACGATATTCCATTAAAGAACCTTACAGAACCAAGGGATATGGATTCCAACAATCTGGAAACGGACCTCTTAAACTCAGGATGAAAATTATTTTTCTTTTTAATAATTCCATCATAACATTTCGAACCTCGGTAAACCGAGAGGTGTCGGGAGGACGTAGTTACAAACACGAGTCGTGGCGAACATGGGACCAAATGGTATTTGAGAAATATAAGTCGAAAGTATAAAGAGATAGGTGCTCCCGACCACCTTTGTCTCTCTCGAAGAGCGCGAGAGAGGAATTTCACGCCAGGGCAAACAGATCGTTATCGCAGGAGCCATCTGTACACACACGAACTCACACACACAGACCCCGCCCCCCCCCTTTTCCACTGCGCAGAGAGAATTGTCTTTGAATATAACGGTCAGCCGCATTTTTCAAAAGTCAGTGAAGTTAAGTCAAGAGTCAAGACAGATCAGCGAGTCAAGACGTCCACAGGACAAGCAGTCGCATGGAGCGGCTGGCTCCGAGCCTCGCTGAGTAGCGAGGATCGCTGAGTCGCGATGTATCAACAAAAGTGAGTCATACAGCAGTGGAGGAAACCTGCTGTCAGCGAACCAGCACGGGCGCGTTCGCGCACTTCAACAGAGAGAGCACGTGCGACTCAACTCACTCAACTGAAGAAAAAGCTTGGCCAGCCGCCAACAAAGTATCAGCGAATCAGCGCTGAGAGCGCTCGAGCATCTCCACAAAGCAAGCACGTGCAACGTGGCTCAACCAGCAGCGGAAAAGCTTGGGCAGCCGCCAACAACTTCAGCAAACCAGTGACCAAGCGCGTGCGACTTGAGTCATACAGCAGTGGAGGAAACCTGCTGTCAGAGAGCCGCCAGCAACCTCAACAAAGAGAGCGCGTGCGACTCGGCTCACTCAGCAGAAGAAAAACTTGACCTGTCGCTCGCGAGCGCAGCGTCAGATACTACAGCAGCGGAAAGAGCGCGCGCCGGCGTAGCTCATCCAGCAGTGGAGGAAACTGCTGTCAGCGAATCAGCACGGGCGCTTTCGCGCATCTTCAAGGAGAAAGAGCGCGGCCAGCAACGCCAAGCAAGAGCGTGCAGCAGCTCAGCCAGCAGTGGAGAGAAACTGCTATCAGCGAACCAGCACGGGCGCGTTCGCGCATCTTCAAGGAGAGGGAGCGCGTGCCACCAGCGTGCCATCAGCACCAGCGCGTGCCAGCAGCGTGCCACCAGCGTGCCACAGTGCGCAACTTCGCGTCACCAGCGCTGAGAGGGCAGCGGCCCCGCACTCAACACCCATCGGCGCGACGACGGCGAGCGTCGTGCTGACTCATCCAACCAGCGGTGGACAGAAACTGGCAGCCGGTCGTATGCAACCCCTCCTCCACACTCTCCCCCTCACTCCCCCACCGCGCCGCAACACACAGGAAACACATTTTGGACACAAGAGATGCTAACCTCGGCGTCTGCTTTACGCAAAGAATTGAACCAGTGATAAAGAAGACACACGATACGCATATCGGGATAATCAAGAAGGGTGCCACTCCAAGGTGGTGCATTAAAAATCAATTCATAAAGGAAAATACTGCTGTCATTGAGTTGCATAATAACCAATCGTCCTGTTAACAACGTGATACGAATTGACTTGAAGGTCTATGAATGGATGTGGTACTGTGTGGGCAATGTTTAAACACGAATTTACATATTATAAGGTTAAGGTTTTGATAGAATAGTTGCATGTTTTAATCTCTCTCTCGACAACCGATTGATTGTGTTACGCGTCGGGAATTAACCACAGGTGCCGCTATCGAGGTGAAACAACGCAATCGTGATGGTATCATGTTAACGCTGTGTTGAAATTCCAAGGTCGAGAGTTTTCATATTAGCCAAAAATTAAAGTTAGCTAGAAAATAAAATTGATCAAAGCAGAAGGTTTGTGTGTGATTCTTCCTGAAATTCTGCATAATATTGTTCTGCGTATGAGATCTGAATCCTGGGGACCTATCATAAGCACACTATCACCACACATAATCCATAACACACATAATTCGTAATGTTCAATCGAGAGTAATCGTATCCTTATCGAAAATACGGAATTAAAGAGCAGAGTCGAATCGACTCTCTCTCATTCACGCTCACAACGCCTGCGTCACTGCATACGATTAATTGCGTCATTCCAATTCATAACACAATCCTCGTCACCGAGGCTCGACCTTATAATCCATAACGACCTGCATCATCATAACCACGCCCACTCGCATAAATTAATACGATTATCTCTCGAATCAGCATAATTTATGCGCATAATTACACTGATTAACATAATTTCGGATAAATTATGCAAATCTCAAATTTCATTTAATTTTCATTATTTTCATCAATTTTCATAACACCTATATATACAACAGTGGGTAGCAGAGTGACTAAGCAGCTGAGTGAGTGGCTGGGTGAGTGAGTGGTTGATTGAGAGCTTGAGTACGTGAGTGGTTGAGTGAGTGGCTGAGTGAGTGGCTGGTGAGAGGCTGAGTGAGTGAGTGGCTGAGTGAGTGAGTGGCTGAGTGACTGAGTGGTTGAGTGAGTGGCTGAGTGAGTGGCTGAGTGGGTGGCTGAGTGAATGGCTGAGTAAGTTAGTGTTTGAGTGGCTGAGTGAGTGAGTGGTTGAGTGAGTGGCTGAGTTGGTGGCTGAGTGGTTGCGTGATTGACAGGTTGAATGAGTGGCTGAGTGAATGAGTGGCTGAGTGAATGAGTGGCTGTGTGAGTGAGTGGCTGCGTGAGTGAGTGGCTGCGTGAGTGAGTGGTTGAGTGAGTGGTTGAGTGAGTGAGAGGTTGAGTGAGAGGTTGAGTGAGTGGCTAAGTGAGTCAGTGGCTGGGTGATTGAGTGGCTGAGCGACTGAGTGGTTGAGTGGCTGATTGAGTCAGTGGCTGGTGATTGAGTGGCTGAGTGACTGAGTGGTTGAGTGAGTGGCTGAGTGGGTGGCTGAGTGAGTGAGACACGGGAAGCAAGAGGGAGACAGGGGGAGATAGAAGAGTGAGACACGGGGAGAGAAAGGAGACACGGGGAGAGAGAGGAGGGAGACAGGGGGAGGTTGGAGAGGGAAAAGCGGGGAGAGAGAAGAGACACGGAAAAAGATAGGAGGGAAACGCGGGGAGGGAGAGGAGAGAGACACGGCGACATAGAGGAAGGAGACACGGGGAGAGAGAGGAGGGAGACCCTGGGAAAAAGAGAAAGGAGGAGACACGGGGAGGAGGTGAGAGGTAGGAGGAGAGTGCGTGGAGGTGAGAGGGGAGAGATAGGAGGAGAGTGCGTAGAGGAGGCGAGGGCTCCTATAATGATGACTTCAAGGCATGCTGGGAGACAAGTTCATGTGACCCACATAGCACAGGGAGCCATCGCTGTTGGAACCGCATGCGCAGGGAACGTGGCCTCCAACCCACCACCTGCACCAGCCTCACCACCACAAACCAACAACCACAACTAGAACTACAAATTCAACCACAAATGTAACCACAAATGTAACCACAGCCACAACCATACCCAACAACCAAACCACTATAACCACAACTATAACCAAAACCAACTACAATTATAACCACACCCACAACTATAACCACAATTATAACCATATCTATAACCACAACTCTAAGCACTAAAACCAGAAACAACAATAACCACAACCATAATATAACCACTACAACTATAACCGCATCTCCGGTTATCACAGGTGGCAACATATGGTGCGAAAGAAGTTCAACACACATACAACAACAAAAGACAAAGATTTATTCTATAGCCTATAACAGACTGTTGGGGCAAGTTCTGTTAGCGAGTACCTATGGAGGCCCGCAGTGTGGAACACAAGCAGGTGCGTGGCCAGCACTACCCCCGACCGTCTTTGTCTCCCGAGTGGCGATGTTTATTACACACCACAACAGGTACTCATTTTAGGCAGAGTCGACGTAGGGGAAGCCCTGGACTGGTTCAGATGATCGTCACTGGTGTTGGCCGTGAGCGGGAATCGAACTTTCTCGGGTCCGTGGCGTGGCGTTCAACCGCTACTCTACCGCTCCCTACACATACAACAACCATGAAAGCCAACATAACCACCTTCACCACAACTATAACCACAAAAACATAACATAACCATCACAACTTGTACCACAATCACAATTATAACCACAACCCCAAGTATAACAACAACAATAACATAACCACAACTGTAACTATAACCATGAAAACCCCAACCTCCACGTACACAACTATAGCCACAAAAAATATACCCCCCACAACCGCAATTATTACCACAACCAAAAGCACCATAACAACCAACATAACCACCTACACCACAACTAAAACCTGAACCACCACTACAACCAGCGATACAACCACAACTATAACCACTGCCACCACATTCAAAACCACCACAACCAACATCACCTCAACCACCACAACTATAACAAGCAACATAACCACGACAACCACATTGATGCTGATACTCTAACACCACCTACACAACCACTTTATCAAGGCTCTATGTATCCGTGTGTCCATGTGTCTCCGTGTGTCTCCACATGTCCCTGTGGGTGGGTGAATAGATGGGTTAGTGGGTAAGTTGGTGAGTGGGCAAGTGAGTGGGTGGGTGTGTGGGCGATGGAATCGAACCTGCACCTCTGCAGTGCAAGTCCAGTGAGCTAACGACCCGCATGTGGTGAGGTAAAGTGTGGGTATGCCCACCTTGCTCCAAAACGTGGAGATCAGCGTGGAAGAGTAGACCAAATACCCTAATTAGCGGCGTCTAGTGGAGGCCTCCTCCGCCAGCACGCGATTCGCCTCCTTCACAATAAACCCTTCCTTGCAAAGATAAAAAAGTATATTTGACTGATCCCATCAGCCTCTCATCAGCAGCAATGGCTCAACTCGAGCGCGACTCTGGGCCGCTTTCCACCTTCAGTGCCTCAGCAGCAGAGCCGGCCTCTGCTTGAACCGATGCCGTGAGCCCAGCAGCTGTTTAGAAGCCTACGGCTGTGGGCCGCCTTTGTCTCTCCTCCACCACTGCTGAGGTGTCCACACCATGCGAGGTTCTCACCTTCAGGCTGAGTCGACCCAGAGGAGGCCCAGGCAGCGAACCGCTTCAGAAGTTGGCGCCACGTTCACCAGCGGAAGCGGAAGTAGAGAGAGCAGCAGAAGCATCGCGTGTGGGGAGCAGCTGAGGTGTGGATCAGAACTGTGTATTAGTGGTGGCGTGGTGGTGGTGGCGTGGTAGTGGTGGCGTGGTGGTGGTGGTGTTAGTGGTGGTGGGGTTGTTAGTGGTGGTGGGGTTGTTAGTGGTGGTGGGGTTGTTAGTGGTGGTGGGGTTGTTATTGGTGGTGGGGTTGTTATTGTTGGTGGCGTTGTTAGTGGTGGGGTTGTTGTTAGTAGTGCTCTGTTAAGGCTAAATACGCGGGAGCTTTGTTTTTGGTGGTGTTAGTGGGGGAGGGGGCGTAGGGGGGGAAGATGCTGGGGGGGAGGGGCTCACAGGATATTGCGTCACTGAGGGCGTGATCACCGAGCCCCGCCCCCACTTGCTTCTGCCGATCTTTTTTCTCACATGTGGCGGTAGAGAAGCACCGAGACGACAGAAGCAGCGACTCTCTGGAGGAAGTGAGGAACTGTAGGTGAGTGGTGATGTGAGTGGTGAGGACGTGTGTGTCTGTGTAGTGTACTGGCAGGAGGAGTGGTGGCGTTAGTGGTGTTACTGATAGTGGTGGTGGTGTGTTGTGAGTGAGTCGTGACGATGTGAGTTCATGTCAGAATCAGAATATTTATACTGGAGTCAGATGAGCTATACAGCTCTTTCTCACAGATGTCCAGTGTTGTGGGTGAGTGGTAAAGATGTAACCTCGCGTTGATGTGAGTTTCTTATTAATGATGTGGGTCCGTGTTAATGATGTGGGTTTGTGATTTAAAGCTTTCGTGACTCCAGTAATTCATATTCTTAGTTCTTTCGGTAAAGTCACGTTGAAGGGAAACAATAAAATAATAATATATATAAAACAATTAAATTCTCACGACGTTTCGACCATAACACAAACGGTCGTCATAAGGTGTGTCTGTTTGCATAAATGTATTTATTTTTAAACGGTGTATTTATTTATTTATAAAAAAAAAACGTTAGCACCACGCGCAGCGATTTAGCAGTTTATTTAGAAGGACGAGTCCATCTATGTTCTGAAAAGAGGAGGGGGGAGACGAAAAAAAATATTGTATGCTGTCTGAAAGCAACTGTAAGCGTGAACAATCAATTAAGACCTGAAATGGTTTATCAAATCTTTCCAATGATTGCTAAGCCAGAATCCATCTTCTCGGTTGAAATTGTCTCTGTGCTTGTATATGTGGATAGCCTCATGAACGAATTTCTCATGGTAGCCAGATGGCTTACAAAGAACCTCTGTCTTGGAAAAGTCAATGTCATGTGAGCCTACTGAATTATAACAATGATCTGCCACGGCCGAGGTGTTGGTCCTACCGTGTTTAAGGTCTGCTTTGTGTTCACAAATGCGGTCGGAGACATGGCGTTTGGTTTCTCCAATGTAACTACTACCACAGAGGAAACTTAGTTTGTAGATACCAAGGTATTGTATGTCAAGAATCACATCTTTCACAGACGGAACCAGATCACGGATTTTATGTAATGTGTTGAAACGGACCTGGATCTTGTGTTTATTCAAGATTTTGGAGATTTTTTGTGATCCCCGCAATGTAGGGTAAAGTGATGGTTTTGAAAGGCTCCTCAAGAGGGTCCTTCTTCATGGTTTGAGTGATAGCTTTGCGGATTGTATAGTCGGAGTAACCATTAGCTTGGTGTACGTGCTTGAGTTCACTGCCTATGTGTTCCTGGTCGGATATGCATTGGGCTCTATGATACAAAGTCTTGATGAGAGAATTCTTCTGTAATGGATGGTGGTGGGAATCCGGTTTCAGATAAGCATCCGTATGGGTAGCTTTCCTGTAGACAGAGTGGCTCATTGAACCATCAGGTCTCTTTTTAATTAGGACATCCAAAAAAGGTAGCTTGCCATCTTTTTCGACTTCCATGGTAAATCTGATGGCTGGGAGTATGGAATTGATGTGGTCGAAGAATTGGTCTAGAGCAGGCCGGCCATGTGGTCAGATGACAAAAGTGTCATCCACGTACCTCTTCCATAAGGTTGGGCGCAGAGTGGCAGTCTGGATGGCGTCAGTCTCAAATTTCTCCATGAAAATGTTAGCTATAACCGGAGATAGGGGGGAGCCCATTGGGGTGCCCTCAGTTTGTTTGTAGAAAGTTCCATTCCAAGTGAAGGGCTATCCACATATACAAGCACAGAGACAATTTCAACCGAGAAGATGGATTCTGGCTTAGCATTGGAAAGATTTGATAAACCATTTCAGGTCTTAATTGATTGTTCACGCTTACAGTGGCTTTCAGACAGCATACATTAAAATTTGTCGTCTCCCCCCTCCTCTTTTCAGAACATAGATGGACTAGTTCTTCTAAATAAACTGCCAAATCGCTGCGCGTGGCGCTAACGTTTTTTTTTTATAAATAAATACACCGTTTAAAAATAAATAAATTTATGCAAACCGACACACCTGATGACGACCGTTTGTGTTATGGTCGAAACGTCGTGAGAATTTTTATTGTTTTATATATATTTTATTATTTTATTGTTTCCCTTCAACGTGACTTTACCGAAAGAACTACGAGGATGTGGGTTTGTGTTGATGATGTTGAATCACGGTGAGGATGAGTCTGTGATGTGACGTGACTCCTGTTGTGACGTGGGAAGCAGTGCCGACGTGCACCCTCTACCCTGTGTGATCCTCGCCTTCGTCTCTCGCTCTCCACACAGAGACCCGGACCGTGCGAGAGACGCCGCGAATTATGTGCACTCTGCACTGTTCGGACCGTGTACCAGTCGGAGCGCGGGCGGTGTTGTTGCAGTGAATGCCACGCTGCCCTCCAAGTTCGACTCTCGCTCACGGCCACCAACACTGCTGACGATTACCTCAACCACTCCTGGGCCTCCCCTTGTAGCCATAACGAGCAGCACCTACGAAGACCGGCACGGCACACGACACCAGTGTTGGTGGCCGTGAGCGGGAATCGAACCCCGGGTCGCTAGGTTCATAGCACAGCGTGCTAATCACTACACTACCGCACACACACACAGACACACACAAACACACAGATACACACACAGATACACAGACATACACACAAACACTCAGACACACACACAGACATACAGACACACACAGATGAGACACAACACACATCCGCCCTTGGGCCGTGACGTCACACCCGCTTCCACCCAGTGTGCCGCTAGAGCCACGCTGCAAGCTGCCTGCTGAGGAGCGCCTCTCTGCACGAAGCCTCCTGGAGCCTCTCCCGTAGCAGTCACCATGGAGGCTCACGGGCTGCGCAGTACTTCACGCACCCTCGTGACGCTGCTCGTGGCGAGCTCCGCGTTCCTCGCGTCTGTGCCCACGGAGGAGAAGAATTCCTCCCCTAACTGGCTGGTTAAGCTGGGGGGAGCCTGGGAGGTCCAACCGCCACAGGCCGGACAGCCTCTACCTCTCACCAAAGCGACCGTGGCCGTCCACATCAGCGACCGCCTCACAGGTCACGAAGCCGAGAGGGAGCCTCGAGTCGCTTCCTCTCCCAGCCATGGCATTGAGGTTCCCCAAGGAGGAGGAGAAGACGACGACCCAGCTCCTTCAGGGTGGACGACCTTCATGGAGATGCTGCACAGCGGGCCGGTGGCCATCGCCTACGAGGTGGCGAGCGCGGGGATCACCCTCCTCAGCCTCGGAGTGGCGGCTGAAGAATGCAGTGGTGAGTGCCGACTTCACGCTCACACAGGCCATCAGCGTGGCACCGTGACATACACCACATGCAGAGACACCACACGCAGAGATGCATCACGCGTACAGATCACTCGCGCAGATATAAGAATCTCACTCGCATACACCACACACACAAGTATATATCACATCCACGCACACATCCTAGACAAAGTCGCATATGTCATTTGGAACAAGCAAACACCTTGCTCAATTAAGTATACTTAAAAATTATCCACTGCAACTTTAAGGGTGTTTTTTGTTACTGGCAGCGTGGCATTTGGGACATGTGCTGGACTCAGCTGTCCTTGTGCGGCGTTGGTGAGTTGCGCTGGTGCAGACAGAACAATGTACCCTAGCCAGTAGAGTCAGAACAATAATATTTCTTAATGGTTGAGGAATCCGATGAGCTATAAAGCTCTTTTTCACAGATGTCCGGTAGGGGCTGGTAAGAACGTTACAACAACAAATACTACAAAAACATGATAATAGTGCAAAGTACAAGAAAGGTTAACAAATAACCCAAACACAAACAAACAAAACTAAACCAGCCCCATCATACTCTTTGGTTCATTCGGTAAAGTCACGTAGGTATAAAATAAAATAAATCACGATGTTTCGGGTGCAACACAAGCGTCCATCATCGGGTGGGGAAAGCATGGTCTGCTGCTGAGGCAGACTGATTTATTTGATTTTATACCTACGTGACTTTGCCGAAAGAACCAAAGAGTATGGATTCCTGCAGTCACGAAAGCTTCAAATCAAGAACACCCCCATCATACCAGTCAAAGCCCACTGAGGTACTAACTTATTTTTCAGATGGAACCTGGTCACAAATGAAAGCTCAACCTCGTTGTAAACCGCGCACGCACGTGAGCGCAAACCGCTACTGTAGGCGATTGCGCAGGTACGCGAGCGCTGGGCACCACCAAAAATAGTCGTGTAGGCACGCGCGTGCTGAACAATACTGTAAACGATCGTACAGGTACGGACACCAAGCACGCTCTACTCCCTTATTCGCCGCAAACAGCCGCGTGTGCGCGTGAACACAAAACACTCTCCACCCTCCTCTTCACCCTCCAAAGGACCACACGAAACAGTTTATTCCCCTACCAGTTATTTTATTTACCGCAAGCAACCCGTTAAGCTACGCGTAATTGTGTGGGTCAGTGGATGTCAGCCTATTCCCCTTGGGATCCTAGACTGTATTTCCTCTGCCTATCGCTCTGCTTTCTACCCTCGATCAAATAGCCCAAACGTACCTCTCTCTCTTACTCACGTGTACTTCCACTCTGCTGCGCTGGAAGCTGTAGAAAAGCGATCAGTAGAGGGTTGAGCCTGGCTGCGCTGAAGTTCATCACGCGGACGTCTCGAACGGCTAACTCCCCTCCTGCATGGACCGCGATGATCTTGAAGAAGAACTGCCTTGCTACCTGAATCCCCCTCCCTTTATCCCACCTACAACAAAGGAATTTCGCCGTTTCGCTCCCTTGGCCTCCCGTCCAATCAGGGGCTCGGATTTTCCCGCCCTTCGATACCCAGATCCCAACTCGGGTGATGTCGCCGCAGTGATCTCTCCGACGTCCGCTCTCTGTTCTCCCGCTACCAGTCCACTGACCCGTGCTTGTGTGTGTGTGGTTCCACTCGCGGTGGCTCGATGGCCCTTGCCGTGAACATGCAACTTTAATATTAGGTCCCGGCGCCGCAGTGCATGCCAGCTACAGGGGGAAGATCGCCCAATTTCCCGGCCGCAGGGAACCATGAAGATCGATCCCATTAGGGACTTCTGGAAAAAAACCTATCGACCGGGTGACCTCCCCTCCCGGCTCTACGTGGGGCGTGTGTGCGTTCGTGCGGGGGGGGGGGGGGGGTGGCGAGGGTGCACCGCGTTGGGTCGGCATCCCCCGGTGGCGGCTTCACGGCGGTGGGCACGGCCTCGGCAGAGCGGCTCTGCTGCGGCGGCCTCACGACTGTGCAGTGGGCAAAACGCGGACGTCTGAGAAGGCACCAGCCCCGGGAGAGTGACGGGAAATCCGAGGCATCGGTGACGGCGTCGCGGCGGTGGGCACGGCTCCGCTGGAGCGGCTCCACTGCGGCGGCACCACAGATGACGGTTCCCCAAGATGGAGAATACCCGTCTCCCTCAAGGTGGACGACCTTGATGAAGATGCTGCACAGTGGGCCGGTGGCCATCACTTACGACGTGGAGAGCGCGTGGATCACCATTACCAGCCTAAGAGTCTGGCTGAAGAATCCACTAATAAGAGAGAGAGAGTATGCTGGCTTCCCTGTCACATAGAACACCAGCAGGACACCACAACAGAGACACCACACCCAGAGAGGCATCATGGATATAGATCACTCAGGCAAATGTCATAATCTCACATGCATAGATGACACAAATCAGAATCAGAATATTTATACTGGAAGAATCCGATGAGCTATTACGCTATTTTTCACAGATGTACAGGAGAGGCAGATTAGAACGTTACAACAACAAACAATAAAAAATCACACTCACATCCTCGACAAAGTCGCACACATTTATTACAAGCACACATTGTTCATGTTGTGGATTACAAATAGTTGTCCGATATTTGCCACTGAAAGGCAGGTACAACACTCGTGCTCAATCAATGGTGGTGGTGTGGCAGATGGCAAGTGAAAAAAAAATATTTGAGTGGAGTGACCAACAGGGGAAGTAGGAGACTGCAATCTCTTGCCTCTCATAATGTTTTTGTTTCCGGTTTTAAACAGAAGTCATCGCAGCGCAGACGAGTTTACCGAAGCCGCTACATGAGAGGATCCATGTGGAAATTGGCTCGGAGCAAGTGCCACCCCATGAAAATCAAGAGGACCCATAGATCCCTCAAGACTCAACTGGATGGCTGCTCCATGATGAATAGCTCACCAACACTTACCAGCGCACCCACCAACAGCACCACTCCTACCAACACCACCACTCCTACCAACACCACCATTCCTACCAACACCACCATGACAAACCCCACCCCGAAAAACACCGCTATCTCGACTAACACCATCACACTTTCAAATACCACCACCTCTACCAATACTATCCTGACTAACACCACCACCCCTTCCACCCCTACAAACCCTACCAACAGCATTTTCTCCACCTTCACTACCACCCGGACCAACACCATCATCCCAGCTGAGCGTGAGTGGTGTCACCTCATGATAATGGCCCGCATCAATGCCCGCCGCACTAAAATAAGCTCAATTACCCCTACCAGCTCAATCACCAACTCCACCGCTCCTACCAACTCCGCCACTTTGACCAATCCCACGTTTACCAACATTACTTCCTCTACCCTCACTACCACCCATACCCACATCACCCCAGCTGAGCATGTGTCCAGCCTCATGATCATGAGGGAAAAGAGATCACTCTTCATGGCTGGATGAATGCCTGCTCCACCACTCCTACCAACTCCACCACCTCTACCAACCACACACCTACTAACACTACCTCCTCTACTAACCCAACCCTGACCACCATCACTTCCTCTACCCTCACCACCACTCCTTCCCACATCATCACCCCAGCTGAGCGTGAGTCCCGCGTCGTGATCATGAGGGCAAAGAGACCACTCTTCATGGCCCGGATCAATGCCTGCTCCACCACTCCTACCAACTCCACCACCTTTAGAATCCGCACACCTACCAACACCACCACCCCTCCCAACACCGCTATCCTTACCAAACGCAACTACTCCGACGAACACCACCACTCCTACCAAAACCAACCCTACCAACGCCAACCCTACCAACACCAACCATACCAACACCATTATTCCTACCAACACCACTCCCCCTACCAACACCAACCCTACCAACACCAATCCTACCAACACAATGACTCCTACCAACACGACCACCCCAACCGACACCATCACTCTTCCCAACAACAGCCCTATCAACGCTACCTATCCTACAATTGCCAACTCTATAAACACCTTTACCTCTACCAACACCAACACCACCACCACCCCAAATAAGAAATAATACAAAATAAATAACATTCCAACATCGCTGCACCCTTTCCATGTTCCCTCCTTTGTTTACGCATCATCCATTAAAATAAGTTATTGTTATTTATTAAGAATAATAGTTACTAAGAATATTGTTTTGTATTAAGTGAAGTCATAATAAAGTTCGAAAAGCTGGTTAATGTAGATCCTTTCAGTCATTTCTAGATGATTGCCTCGCCTTGCCTACATTCACCTTGGTGACTCAATCACATGCTCAAGGACACGAGTGATATTTTCGGCTAACAGAAGGTGTGAACCTACCTTTACCACCAGCAGTTGGATGGACTGGTGAAGTTGTCTAAACAGAACCATTTATATGCCCGATGTTGATTGCTTCCAATGTGTATGCTTGTGACTGACAGATCTGTGGTGAGCAGAAGTGTAAAGGTTAGCGTGCTGCGCTACGAACCCGGCGACCCGAGTTCAATTTCCACTCATGGCCAACACCAGTGATGATTATCTAAATCGTTACTAGGCCTCCCCTAGGTCGACTCAGTCTCAAATTAGTGCCTGGTGCTCATTTAGCTTAGGCTACCTCACATGCCATGTCAGCCTTCATAAGGCGCTCGCTAACAGCGCTTGCCACAACAGTCTTAAGTCTTTACGGAGGATCTTTGACTGACACATCTGTGGGCTAGAGTGTAGCTTGATTTAGTGTTCATGTGAGGGATGTGCTTTGCCTGCCGCCGCCACTGCGTCTCCGCTCATGTGTGTTTAGCCGTGTCAGTGACGCGCCACGATGTCACTGCTGCTGCTGCTGTCACTGCCACGACCCAGTTGGTGTATTGTGCTCTGGGACGAACTAAAAAAGTGGCACGAGGATTATTGCTCCTACTTCAGCAGATCAAGAACGGTTCTCATGGAGTCATCAAAATGCACCTGAAACCACTGCTGAGCATCTCAATCACATATGTGAAATGTCACCAGTGGTGTCCGTTGCCCCTGCTGTGAGTGGCGGAGATGTCCGTGAGTGGTGATGTCCCTGAGTGGCGGTGGAGTCTTTGTACAATGCGGCTGCTGTATTCGTGATGAAATAACCTGAGACGAGCATGCTTGGTGGAGCTCAACAGAAGGTGGTGAGGCAGAGGTGTGAACTGAAAGTTCGAGCTTAAGGCGTGAGCTCAAGGTGTAAGCTCGAGGTATAAGCTGATGTGAGCTGGAGATGCGATCTGGAGGGGAGCACGCGGTGTCCCCATGCTCACAAGCGTCGTGTTGCGGGAGGTGGCCCGAACTAAACTATTTTTATTTACCAAGTAAGGCCCACTGGTCCATGTAGCTCTTTTTCAGACGCGACTTGGTCACAAGGGAGCAGCGGCACTCTGCGCTGTCTTCGCGGAGGGGTCCAAGGGGGGGGCTCTGGGGTGCGGTCACCGCATCGCGCCGCTTTTAGATGCGCTTCTGCGGCCATCTGAACCGCTCTTCCTTCCGATATTTGGAAGCCATTGGAGCTCTGCACTTTTAAATGTCTTTGACAACTCATTTTCTTAGAACCGCTTTTTGTGCTTAGTTTGTTGTCCTTCCCCAGCACCTTCGATTAGCGCGGTTGGCTACGTACGGTGCGATAGAAGTTCAACATACATACATGTTCTATGTTAGTGCTGTATTTTGTGCATTGGTGTTGCAGCCAGCCAGAAACCGGCGCGACCAACAATATCCCCAAGCTCTGTGGTCCTACATTGGGATTATTTGTCGATACCGCGTTGGCAGTGGTGCACAAATAACACAAATCACTGAACTCATTCGTTAATACAACGGCTGCCTTAAGAGGAAAATATATCATGGGCGATGTTTCAGGCAATGGGCCCCACTGCATGGCATATGTTTGCCCAGCTCCATTCAAGAGCGAGTATACATGTGAGGGGAGAGAACCAACGCGTGTGAGGGGGAAACATTCAATCTCCGAGAGCTGGAAATGTCTCCGCTTGCTGCGCTGCCCAGATCCTGGCTAGGCCAGGAGATGGCGACCTCAGCGACCACGGGGAAGGAGTTTCACCAAATTTGTGTGGCGATCCACACGTGCACGCACACGTGCACGCACACACACATAGACTTACACACTCACACACACAGACTCACTCACAGACAGACTCACTCACAGACTCACTCAACAACAACCGCCATTCGCCACTAAGTAGGGCGGCGACGTCACCACGACGCTTGTGCCAGGCCATGTGCACCTTGAGGCCACGTGAAGTGTCGAACGCCCGCTAGCAGGAGGTCACGGGGCAGACCCAGGTGCCACGGGTCGACGGAGATGACTGGCTGATGCACCACCTGTGCCCCCTACTGTGCCAACCTGCTGTGCCAACCTGCTGTGCCTTAGTCACCCGGCGCTCCGCTCGTTGTTGTGAGCGTCGCTCCTCCGCCCTCCGTTGTTGGAGGGCGACTGCCTCCAACTGCCCAGTAGCGTTCTTCACGAGCCTCCTCCACAGAGGCCGATCTTGACAGCGCTGGTACCAGTCATCGGCAAGTCCACTCAGCTCCACGTCCTCCTGTACCACATCACTCCATCTCTTCTCTAGCCCATGCCGCGCCCGTTTAGCCCCCTCGATCCGACCAAACAAAAGCTGTTTCGGCATGCGGTGGCTAGGCATGCGGGCTACATGACCCAGCCAACACAGCCTTGCCTGCCAGAGGAGCTCACCGATGGGACCTTGCCCAGATCTTTCGAGGATTTATGAGCTCCTCACACAATCCAGCCTGGTTAAACCCAGGATGGATCGTAGGCAGGCCAGCTTAAATGTTTCCAACCTGCGAAGATGCTCCATTAGGGGGGTCCACGTTTCGCAAGTGTAGAGAAGGAAGGGAATGACCGTGGCCGAGAAGACCTGAAGCTTAATGCGAAGTGACAGACCAGGTAGCTTCCACACAGCGTTACGCAACCGATGAAAATATATTGTCGCTCACACACTCACTCACACACTCACACAGACACACACACAGACTGACACAAAGATCCCCCGTATATCCTGAACAGACTTTTGGGGCAAGTGCTGTTAGCGAGCAGCTATGCATGGCACACGAGGGGGTGTGCGGCCAGCACCACGCCCGGCCGCCTTTTTCTCCCTAGTGGCGATGTTTACACACAGCACCGCGCTAACCGCTGCACCACCGCTCCCCCGCTGTTACAGTACAGCACTGTCCCCAGGTAAGATGGCCGCCCGCCTCCACGTGACTCGGCGCGCGCACTCAGCACGTGGTGTCATCACCACGTGGTGTCACCCAAAGCGCGGTCTCGCGCCATCTCTGCTCACGGAGTCGCTGCCGCATTGGTCTCTGGGCCTCTCGTGTCCAGCGTCTGTCGGTCTCTTGTGACTCTGTGTGCGAGTCGCTGGCTATCTGTAAGGGTTTCTTCTGGGTCTTTGTGCGAGTCTCTGGGTCTCTGTGTGAGGGTCTGGGTCTCTGTGTGAGGGTCTCTGGGCCTGGTGCAAGGAACAAGAAAATGGAGCCTGCCAATGTCCCCCTCTCCTCCACGTGGCGTGGCAATGCAGCCGCTCCCCGCTCGTGTGGGCCCGTGCAGTTGCACCGCCTGCACACGCGGTAGTAGACGCGGTAGCCACTGGTGGTGTATTGCGTGCTCATAATTTTCTGTACTGTATCGTCATTTCCTGAACAGGACCATAAAGGTAATTGTCTATAGCACACAATACAGGTTTATAGCACATAATATCGTTTTTTTTGGTACAATTTTACGTGATCTAACCCAAAAAAACGTGTATTATGGATAATATTTGTCGCGAAAGCCTGCGTGTTAAACAGTTTATAGCACAGCCTGCGTGTTAAACTGTTTAGTCATGCGCTTGTGTTTTAGTGTTGCCCTTGTTCCCAACACTCCGATTAGCACAGTTGGCTACGTTGAAAGAAGTTGAACACGCTACAAGTTATTTTACTTTCTACATCCGTTAATGGAGCAGATCACGGCAAAAATAACAACTAAAGTCTCGAGTAAGGCAATGTGTTATATTCTATTTTGTCCATGATGACAGTGGCATTGCCCTTGTCGGCTGAGAGGACGACAATATCATCCCTCTTTTTTAATTGAGAACTACTCAACGATGGCAGCTATACAAAAATAAAAAGAGATCCCACCAACAGCCTGGTCACCAAAACGAACAAAATCATCTCTGATTCAACAGCATTAATTGATGAGATCAAACAGTTCTCGTTGAAACCCTCTGCTGCCAGACCACCAAGATTATATGGCTTTCAAAGATACACAAAGAAGATACACCCCTTCGTCCCATCGTCTCTACTATCAACTCCCCCACCTACAAACTGGCACGTTTTCTTGCTGATATACTGCGACCTTTCACTGGAAAAACCACCTCTGCGGTATTAAATTCTACTCACCTGGTATCGACAATCAAAGGCATTTCCCTGTCCCCAGACGACCTGCTTGTCAGTTTTGATGTGGTGTCCTTGTTCACCAAAGTCCCGGTACCTGACACCATCGCTATCATTGAAGACCTGGTTCATCAAGGACTGCATACTGGTGTACCCCCCCTGGTGAGACATTGCTCAACCAACACATACTTCACCTGGAATGGAACTTTCTACAAACAAACTGAGGGCACCCCAATGGGCTCCCCCCTATCTCCGGTTGTAGCCAACGTATTCATGGAAAAATTTGAAACTGACCCCATCCAGACTGCAACTCTATGCCCGACCTTATGGAAGAGGTACGTTGATGACACCTTTGTCATCTGGCCACATGGCCAGCCTGCTCTAGACCAATTCCGCGACCACATCAATTCCATACACCCAGCCATCAGATTTACCATGGAGGTCGAAAAAGATGGCAAACTACCCTTTTTGGATGTCTTAATTAAAAGGAGACATGCTGGTTCAATGAGCCACTCTGTCTACAGGAAAGCTACCCATACAGATGCTTACTTGAAACCGGATTCCCACCACCATCCATCCCAGAAGAACTCCCTCATCAAGACTCTATACCATAGAGCCCAATGCATTTCCGACCAGGAACACATTACCAGTGAACTCAAGCACGTACACCAGGCTCTCAGGGCTAATGGCTACTCCGACTACACAATCCGCAAAGCCATCACTCCAGTCATGAAGAAGGATCCTCTTGTGGAGCCACTCAAAACCATCACCTTACCCTACATTGCAGGGGTCACTAAAAAGATCTCCAAAATCCTGAATAAACACAAGATCCAGGTCCGATTCAACACAGTACATAAAATCCGTGATCTGGTTCCATCTGTAAAAGATGCTGTTCCAGACATACAGTACCTGGGCGTTTACAAACTAAAGTTTCTCTGTGGTAGTAGCTACATTGGAGAAACCAAACAACATATCTCGGACCGCATCCGCGAACATAAAGCAGACTTGAAACACGGTAGAACAAACTCCTCTGCCGTTTCAGATCATTGTTATAATTCAGTGGGCTCACATGACATTGACTTCTCCAAGACGGAGGTTCTTTGCAAACCAACCGGCTACCATGAGAGATTCGTTCATGAGGCCATTCACATATACAAGCACAGAGACAATTTCAACCGAGAATATGGATTCTGGCTTAGTAACCATTGGAAAGATGTTTTAAACCATTTCTGTTCTTAATTAATTTTATTTTACGATGACCTTCAGACCGCAGCTCTTTTGCCAGCATTGACTCTTAATACCTCTCACACCACGGTAAATGGTATGGTTTACAACATGGAGTATAATAGCACCTCGCAGCTGTCTCTCTCCCCCTCCTTTGTTCCGACCATGGATGAACTCGTCTGTCTGAACGGGGCCCGTAGCTATCCGTGTTGCTAAAGTTGAGGGTAAGAATCCACCCATTTTTTCGCCATATAGCATTGTGATATATAACGACTTATTGTTGGTAGCTTAGCTGATTGGAGAATATAGAGTTTATTGATAACATTAAGGTAATTTATATTTTAGTTTTTTATTGGTTCACTATATAGTACTTTGAATAGCTCAGATGTGTAGGCCTTGACTTCAACATAGCCATTTCTGTGACCAGTCACTAGCTAATCACTCAGTTATTTCAATGCTAAATTCGCCTAGTTATTTCAATGATAAATTATCCTGTTTGATTTGTACTAAGTGCCTCGGTGAATGTGTATGCTCTGACTTTAACATAGCTATTTCTGTGACCAGTTACAAGCTAATCACTCAGCTATTTCAATGCTAAATTCTATGCTAATTCCTTTGTCAAGGGGTGCCTCTGCGGATGTGTATGCTTTAACTTAGCTATTTAAATGCTAAATTCTATGCTAATTCCTTTGTCAAGGGGTGCCTCTGCGGATGTGTATGCTTTAACTTTTAACATAGCCATTTCTGTGACCAGTCACAAGCTAATCACTCAGCCATTTAAATGCTAAATTATATGCTAATTCCTTTGTCAAGGCGCTTTGTTTCCTCTCACACAGCTTAAAGGTCATGATCTGAACGTGGCTTTTTCACTCCAGCGCTGTCCTACCAGACAGTCTCTTCCCTTCACCTGATGAAGGCCGCTTGTGTTGTGGCCGAAACGTCGTGAGAATATTATTGTGTTTTTTTATTTTATCAATTTATTATTTTATTCTCATTCTACGTGGCTTTACCGAAAGAACCAAAGAAGATGAATCATTGCAGTCACGAAAGCTTTAAATCGGACTCGTCCTTCTAAATAAACTGCCAAATCGCTGCACGTGGCGCTAACGTTTTTAATTAATAAATACACCGTTTAAAAATAAATACATTTATGCAAACCGACACACCTGATGACGACCGTTTGTGTTACGGTCGAAACGTCGTGAGAATTTTTATTGTTTTATATATATTTATTATTTTATTGTTTCCCTTCAACGTGACTTTACCGAAAGAACTAAGAATATGAATTACTGCAGTCACGAAAGCTTTAAATCACAAACCCACATCATTAACACGGACCCACATCATTAATAAGAAACTCACATCAAGACGAGGTTACATCTTTACCACTCACCCACAACACTGGAAATCTGTGAGAAAGAGCTGTATAGCTCATCTGACTCCAGTATAAATATTCTGATTCTGACATGAACTCACATCATCACGACTCACTCACAACACCTGATATGGTTTATCAAATCTTTCCAATGCTAAGCCAGAATCCATCTTCTCGGTTGAAATTGTCTCTGTGCTTGTATATGTGAATAGCCCTTCACTTGGAATGGAAGTTTCTACAAACAAACTGAGGGCATCCCAATGGGCTCCCCCCTATCTCCGGTTATAGCTAACATTTTAATTGAGAAATTTGAGACTGACGCCATCCAGACTGCCACTCTGCGCCCAACCTTATGGAAGAGGTACGTGGATGACACTTTTGTCATCTGACTACATGGCTGGCCTGCTCTAGATCAATTCTTCGACCACATCAATTCCATACACCCAGCCATCAGATTTACCATGGAAGTCGAAAAAGATGGCAAGCTACCTTTTTTGGATGTCCTAATTTAAAAGAGACCTGATGGTTCAATGAGCCACTCTGTCTACAGGAAAGCTACCCATACGGATGCTTATCTGAAACCGGATTCCCACCACCATCCATCACAGAAGAATTATCTCATCAAGACTCTGTATCATAGAGGCCAATGCATATCCGACCAGGAACACATAGGCAGTGAACTCAAGCACGTACACCAAGCTCTTAAGGCTAATGGTTACTCCGACTATACAATCCGCAAAGCTATCACTCAAACCATGAAGAAGGACCCTCTTGAGGAGCCTTTCAAAACCATCACTTTACCCTACATTGCGGGGATCACAAAAAATATCTCCAAAATCTTGAATAAACACAAGATCCAGGTCCATTTCAACACATTACATAAAATCCGTGATCTGGTTCCGTCTGTAAAAGATGTGATTCCGGACATACAATACCCTAGTGTCTACAAACTAAGTTGTCTCTGTGGTAGTAGTTACATTGGAGAAACCAAACGCCATGTCTCGGACCGCATTCGTGAACACAAAGCAGACCTCAATCACGGTAGGACCAACACCTCGGCCGTGGCAGATCATTGTTATAATTCAGTAGGCTCACAAGACATTGACTATTCCAAGACAGAGGTTCTTTGTAAGCCATCTGGCTACCATGAGAGATTCGTTCATGAGGCTATCCACATATAGAAGCACAGGGACAATTTCAACCGAGAAGATGGATGCTGGCTTAGCAATCATTGGAAAGATTTGATAAACCATTTCAGGTCTTAATTGATTGTTCACGCTTACAGTGGCGTTCAGACAGCATACATAAAATTTTTCGTCTCCCCCCTCCTCTTTTCAGAACATAGATGGACTCGTCCTTCTAAATAAACTGCCAAATCGCTGCGCGTGGCGCTAACGTTTTTTTATAAATAAATACACCGTTTAAAAATAAATAAATTTATGCAAACCGACACACCTGATGACGACCGTTTGTGTTATGGTCGAAATGTCGTGAGAATTTTTATTGTTTTATATATATTTTATTATTTTATTGTTTCCCTTCAACGTGACTTTACCGAAAGAACTAAGAATATGAATTACTGCAGTCACGAAAGCTTTAAATCACAAACCCACATCATTAACAGGGACCCACATCATTAATAAGAAACTCACATCAACACGAGGTTACATCTTTACCACTCACCCACAACACTGGACATCTGTGAGAAAGAGCTGTATAGCTCATCTGACTCCAGTATAAATATTCTGATTCTGACATGAACTCACATCGTCACGGCTCACTCACAACACACCACCATCACTATCAGTAACACCACTAACGCCACCACTCCTCCTGCCAGTACACTACACAAACACACACACGTCCTCACCACTCACATCACCACTCACCTACAGTTCCTCACTTCCTCCAGAGAGTCGTTGCTTCTGTCGTCTCGGTGCTTCTCTACCGCCACATGTGAGAAAAAAGATCGGCAGAAGCAAGTGGGGGCGGGGCTCGGTGATCACGCCCTCAGTGACGCAATATCCTGTGAGCCCCTCCCCCCCAGCACCTTCCCCCCTACGCCCCCTCCCCCCACTAACACGACCAAAGACAAAGCTCCCGCGTATTTAGCCTTAACAGAGCACTTCTAACAACAACCCCACCACTAACAACGCCACCACCAATAACAACCCCACCACCAATAACAACCCCACCACTAACAACCCCACCACCACTACCACACCACCACTACCACACCACCACTAATACACAGTTCTGATCCACTCCTCAGCTGCTCCCCACACGCGATGCTTCTGCTGCTCTCTCTACTTCCGCTTCCGCCGGTGAACGTGGCGCCAACTTCTGAAGCGGTTCGCTGCCTGGGCCTCCTCTGGGTCGACTCAGCCTGAAGGTGAGAACCTCGCATGGTGTGGACACCTCAGCAGTGGTGGAGGAGAGACAAAGGCGGCCCATAGCCGTAGGCTTCTAAACAGCTGCTGGGCTCACGGCATCGGTTGAAGCAGAGCCCGGCTCTGCTGCTGAGGCACTGAAGGTGGAAAGCGGCCCAGAGTCGCGCTCGAGTTGAGCCATTGCTGCTGATGAGAGGCTGATGGGATCAGTCAAATATACTTTTTCATCTTTGCAAGGAAGGGTTTATTGTGAAGGAGGCGAATCGCGTGCTGGCGGAGGAGGCCTCCACTAGACGCCGCTAATTAGGGTATTTGGTCTACTCTTCCACGCTGATCTCCACGTTTTGGAGCAAGGTGGGCGTACCCCCACTTTACCCCACCACATGCGGGTCGTTAGCTCACTAGACTTGCACTGCAGAGGTGCAGGTTCGATTCCATCGCCCACACACCCACCCACTCACTTACCCACTCACCAACTCACCCACTAACCCATCTATCCACCCACCCACAGGGACATGTGGAGACACACGGAGACACATGGACACACGGATACATAGAGCCTTGATAAAGTGGTTGTGTAGGTGGTGTTAGAGTATCAGCATCAATGTGATTGTTGTGGTTATGTTGCTTGTTATGGTTGTGGTGGTTGAGGTGATGTTGGTTGTGGTGGTTTTGGATGTGGTGGCTGCAGTTATAGTTGTGGTTGTATCGCTGGTTGTAGTGGTGGTTCAGGTTTTAGTTGTGGTGTAGGTGGTTATGTTAGTTGTTATGGTGCTTTTGGTTGTGGTAATAATTGCGGTTGTGGGGGGTATATTTTTTGTGGCTATAGTTGTGTACGTGGAGGTTGGGGTTTTCATGGTTATAGTTACAGTTGTGGTTATGTTATTGTTGTTGTTATACTTGGGGTTGTGGTTATAATTGTGATTGTGGTCAAAGTTGTGATGGTTGTGTTATGTTTTTGTGGTTATAGTTGTGGTGAAGGTGGTTATGTTGGCTTTCATGGTTGTTGTATGTGTAGGGAGCAGTAGAGTAGCGGTTGAACGCCACGCCACGGACCCGAGGAAGTTCGATTCCCGCTCACGGCCAACACCAGTGACTATCATCTGAACCAGTCCAGGGCTTCCCCTACGTCGACTCTGCCTGAAATGAGTACCTGTTGTGGTGTGTAATAAACATCGCCACTCGGGAGACAAAGACGGTCGGGTGTAGTGCTGGCCACCCACCTGCTTGTGTTCCACACTGCGGGCCTCCATAGGTGCTCGCTAACAGAACTTGCCCCAACAGTCTGTTATAGGCTATAGAATATTTTTTTGTCTTTTGTTGTTGTATGTGTGTTGAACTTCTTTCAAACCATATGTTGCCACCTGTGATAACCGGAGATGCGGTTATAGGTGTAGTGGTTATATTATGGTTGTGGTTATAGTTGTGTCTGGTTTTAGTGCTTAGAGTTGTGGTTATTGATATGGTTATAATTGCGGTTATAGTTGTGGGTGTGGTTATAATTGTAGTTGGTTTTGGTTATAGTTGTGGTTATAGTGGTTATGGTTGTTGGTTATGGTTGTGGCTGTGGTTACATTTGTGGTTACATTTGTGGTTGAATTTGTAGTTCTAGTTGTGGTTGTTGGTTTGTGGTGGTGAGGCTGGTGCAGGTGGTTGGTTGGAGGCCACGTTCCCTGCCCATGCGGATCCAACAGCGATGGCCTTCTGTGCTATGTGGGTCACATGAACTTGTCTCCCAGCATGCCTTGAAGTCATCATTATAGGAGCCCTTGCCTCCTCTACGCACTCTCCTCCTATCTCTCCCCTCTCACCTCCACGCACTCTCCTCCTACCTCTCACCTCCTCCCCGTGTCTCCCCCTTTCTCTTTTTCCCAGGGTCTCCCTCCTCTCTCTCCCCGTGTCTCCTTCCTCTATGTCGCCGTGTCTCTCTCCTCTCCCTCCCCGCGTTTCCCTCCTATCTTTCCCCGTGTCTCTTCTCTCTCCCCGATTTTCCTCTCCAACCTCCCCCTGTCTCCCTCTTCTCTCTCCCCGTGTCTCCTTTCTCTCCCCGTGTCTCACTCTTCTATCTCCCCCTGTCTCCCTCTTGCTTCCCGTGTCTCACTCACTCAGCCACCCACTCAGCCACTCACTCAACCACTCAGTCACTCAGCCACTCAATCACCAGCCACTGACTCAATCAGCCACTCAACCACTCAGTCACTCAGCCACTCAATCACGCAGCCACTGACTCACTTAGCCACTCACTCAACCTCTCACTCAACCTCTCACTCACTCAACCACTCACTCAACCACTCACTCACACAGCCACTCACTCACGCAGCCACTCACTCACGCAGCCACTCACTCAACCAGCCACTCATTCACTCAGCCACTCATTCACTCAGCCACTCATTCAACCTGTCAATCACTCAACCACTCAGCCACCAACTCAGCCACTCACTCAACCACTCACTCAGCCACTCAAACACTAACTTACTCAGCCACTCACTCAGCCACCCACTCAGCCACTCACTCAACCACTCAGTCACTCAGCCACTCACTCACTCAGCCACTCACTCACTCATCCTCTCACCAGCCACTCACTCAGCCACTCACTCAACCACTCACGTACTCAAGCTCTCAGTCAACCACTCACTCACCCAGCCACTCACTCAGCTGCTTAGTCACTCTGCTACCCACTCACTCAACCACTCACTCAACCACTCACTCATTCAGCCTCTCACTCAGCCACTCACTAACTCAGCCACTCACTCCCTCAACCACTCAATCACTCAGCCACTCTCTCATTCAATCACTCACCTAGCCACCTGCTTATTTGTTTATTTTACCAGGTAAGGCCCATAAGATATATATCTCTTTTTCAGACGTAACCTGGCCACATATGATTGCCCAATTAAGTGGCATTTTACGTGTCAATTTATATCAGCAACTATAAATGTGGAGTGACAAACAGGAGCCGGACAAAAATTCACACAACGAAGGGGAGAGTGAGAGAAACATGCGATCTCCAAATATACAACAGGTATCAGGGTCAGGATTGTTGTATATATTGTCTTGAAAAATAATAAAAATGAAATGAAAAATGCAAAAGGTGTAATTTTACAAAATTAGGTAATTATGTCAATTTATGCAATTACGCTAATTAGGCTCGGCTTTGTTGTCTAGGGGTATTACCAATCGTGATAATTGTCAGTGATGTGTGGGTTCTGGGTCCATATTTGTCGTGTCACTGGGGTTTATAATAGGCTGGTAGGGTAGGTTTATAATGGCCATGTAGGGTGGGGTTATAATGGCTAAGGAGGGTCAGTTCATAATGGCCAGGTAGGGTGGGGTTATAATGGCCAGTTAGAGTGGGGTTATAATGGCCAGGTAGGGTGGGGTAAAATGGCCTTGTCAGGGGTCCACCTCCTCCACCACCAGTTCCACCTCAACCTCCTCCACCTCCCACCTCCTCGCAGGAACCCAGACCCAACAGGTGCCATGGGTTGCCACGCTACGTGCAGGAGGAGGAGCTCATCACTTGAATGTGACGAGCAGTGAGCATATCACTTGAATGTGAGATGCAGTGCGCTCATCACTTGAGTGTGACATGCAGTGAGCTCATCACTTGAATGTGACATGCAGGGAGCTCATCACATGAATTAATGGGACATGCAGTGAGCTCATCACTTGAATGTGACACGCAGTGAGCTCAACACTTGAATGTAACATGTAGTGCACTGACCACTTGAATGTGACATGCAGTGCGCTCATCATTTGAATGTGACATGCAGTGAGTTCGCCACTTGAATGTGACATGCAGTGAGCTCACCACTTGAATGTGACATGCAGTGAGCTCAACACTTGAATGTGACATGTAGAGCACTGACCACTTGAACGTCATGCAGTGCGCTCATCACTTGAATGTGACATGCAGTGAGCTCAACACTTGAATGTGACATGCAGTGAGCTCATCACTTGAAAGTGACATGCAATGAGCTCACCAATTGAAAGTGACATGCAGTGCGCTCATCACTTGAATGTGACATGCAGTGAGCTCGCCACTTGAATGTGACATGCAGTGAGCTCGCCACTTTAATGACATGCAGTGTGCTCATCACTTAAATGTGATATGCAGTGTGCTCATCACTTGAATGGGACATGCAGTGTGCTCATCACTTGAATGTGACATGCAGCGAACTCACCACTTCAACGTGACATGCAGTGCGCTCGTTACGTGAATAAGACATGCAGTGAGCTCGCCACTTGAATGTGACATGCAGTGAGCTCATCACTTGGACGTGACATGCAGTGTACTTTTCACTTGAAAGTGACATGAATTGAGCTCATCACTTGAACATGACATGACATTTTCTACATTGCACGACTATACTGACTATATATGATGGGGTATAGTCGTGTGATGTAGAAAAAAGTTTAGTTGGAGGCATATATTTTTTGTGACGTAAAATTGTAATGTATAATGACTTTTTGTTAGTAGTAGGGTAGTTGCAGTTGCTTAGCGTCAATATACTAAATTCCTCTGCTGATATGTAACCTCAGCTTATTGGAGAGTATATTGAGTATAATGATTATATTGATGTAGTTTATATTTTAGTTTTTTTTATCAGTTTACTACATGGTAGTCATTATATAGTGTAGTGTATACCCAGTTACTTAATGTTAACAGCTCAGATTATTGGAGAGTATATTGAGTACATTGATTATATTGATGTAGTTTATATTTATTTTTTCACATCGGTTTATTGCATGGTAGTAGGGTATGTGTAGTTCTTTAGAAACTCCCTTTTTTATTTTCCACATAATGCACTAGCTTGATACGCGGTGGTTTGGGCTGTTGCAGTTCTTTATTATTAAAATTGTATCTCCCTTTATTATTGCCAATCCTACATGATACACTAACATAATATGACTTTGAGACCCCCCACCTGCCTACACATTCCACAAGGAGTGACTAATCCCATATCTGCATTTGTCATAAACATGCTAAATTCCTCTGTTATGTAAACTTCTTTATCAAGACACTCTCCTCCTCCCACCCAATTTAAAATACGCTGCCAAGCTTAGCAGTGTTCGTTAGGACGCTGTCTTTCTGACAGCTATGTTTCTTCACCTGAGGACGGCTGCTTGCGTTGTGGCCTAAACGTGAGAATTTAATTATATTATGTTTGATTTTTATTATTTTATTATTTCCCTTCTACGTGACTTTACTGAAAGAACCAATAATATGTTGCATACCTACTTTTGGTGGGACCTGCTTTCCCTAGAGCAGTGCATACTGACTGTGGTAATACCTGCTATCACTACAGGATTGCATGCTGACTGGTGGTATCCTGCAATGACTACAGCATTGCATACTAACTGTGGTGGTATCCTGCTATGACTACAGCATTGCATGCTGACTGTGGTGGCATCCTGCTATGACTACAGCATTGCATGTTGAGTGGTGGTATCCTGCTATGACTACAGCATTGTATGCTGACTGTGGTGGTATCCTGCGATGACTACAGCATTGCATACTGACTGCGGTGGTATCCTGCTATGACTTCAGCATTGCATACTGACTGCGGTGGTATCCTGCTATGACTACAGCATTGCATGCTGTGGTGGTATCCTGCTATGACTACAGCATTGCATGCTGACTGTGGTGGTATCCTGCTATGACTACAGCATTGCATGCTGACTGTGGTTGTATCCTGCTATGACTTCAGCATTGCATGCTGACTGTGGTGGTATCCTGCTATGACTACAGCATTGCATGCTGACTGTGGTTGTATCCTGCTATGACTACAGCATTGCATGCTGACTGTGGTGGTATCCTGCTATGACTACAGCATTGCATTCTGACTGTGGTGGTATCCTGCTATGACTACAGCATTGCATGCTGACTGTGGTGGTATCCTGCTATGACTACAGCATTACATACTGACTGCAGTGGTATCCTGCTATGATTTCAGCATTG
The DNA here is from genome assembly GCF_048934315.1 of Petromyzon marinus. Lineage (NCBI taxonomy): Eukaryota > Metazoa > Chordata > Hyperoartia > Petromyzontiformes > Petromyzontidae > Petromyzon > Petromyzon marinus. Next base: position 194,945 of record NW_027423085.1, read on the forward strand.
CATACTGACTGCGGTGGTATCCTGCTATGACTACAGCATTGCATGCTGACTGTGGTTGTATCCTGCTATGACTACAGCATTGCATGCTGACTGTGGTGGTATCCTGCTATGACTACAGCATTGCATGCTGACTGTGGTGGTATCCTGCTATGACTACAGCATTGCATGCTGACTGTGGTGGTATCCTGCTATGACTACAGCATTGCATACTGACTGCAGTGGTATCCTGCTATGACTTCAGCATTGCATACTGACTGCGGTGGAATCCTTCTATGACTACAGCATTGCATGCTGACTGTGGTTGTATCCTGCTATGACTACAGCATTGCATGCTGATTGTGGTTGTATCCTGCTATGACTATAGCAGTGCATGCTCACTGTGGTGGTATCCTGCTATGACTACAGCATTGCATGCTGACTGTGGTGGTATCCTGCTATGACTACAGCATTGCATGCTGACTGTGGTGGTATCCTGCTATGACTACAGCATTGCATACTGACTGCAGTGGTATCTTGCTATGACTTCAGCATTGCATACTGACTGCGGTGGTATCCTGCTATGACTACAGCATTGCATGCTGACTGTGGTTGTATCCTGCTATGACTACAGCATTGCATGCTGACTGTGGTGGTATTCTGCTATGACTACAGCATTGCATACTGACTGTGGTGGTATCCGGCTATGACTACAGCATTGCATGCTGGCTGGCGGTATCCTGCTATGACTACAGCATTTTGATGCTGACTGTGGTGGTATCCTGCTATGACTACAGCATTGCATGCTGACTGTGCTGGTATCCTGCTATGACTACAGCATTTCTTGCTGACTGTGGTGGTATCCTGCTATGACTACAGCATTGCATGCTGACTGTGGTCGTTTCCTGCTATGACTCAAGCATTGCATGCTGACTGGGGTGGTATCCTGCTATGACTACAGCATTGTATGCTGACTGTGGTGGTATCCTGCTATGACTACAGCATTACATGCTGACTGTGGTGGTATCCTGCTATGACTACAGCATTACATGCTGACTGTGGTGGTATCCTGCTATGACTACAGCATTGCATGCTGACTGTGGTGGTATCCTGCTATGACTACAGCATTGCATACTGACGGTGGTGGTATCCTCCTATAACTACAGCATTGCATGCTGCGGTTGTATCCTGCTATGACTACAGCATTGCATGCTGACTGTGGTGGTATCCTGCTATGACTACAGCATTGCATGCTGACTGTGGTTGTATCCTGCTATGACTTCAGCATTGCATGCTGACTGTGGTGGTATCCTGCTATGACTACAGCATTGCATGCTGACTGTGGTGGTATCCTGCTATGACTACAGCATTGCATGCTGACTGTGGTTGTATCCTGCTATGACTTCAGCATTGCATGCTGACTGTGGTGGTATCCTGCTATGACTACAGCATTGCATGCTGACTGTGGTTGTATCCTGCTATGACTACAGCATTGCATGCTGACTGTGGTGGTATCCTGCTATGACTACAGCATTGCATTCTGACTGTGGTGGTATCCTGCTATGACTACAGCATTGCATGCTGACTGTGGTGGTATCCTGCTATGACAACAGCATTACATACTGACTGCAGTGGTATCCTGCTATGATTTCAGCATTGCATACTGACTGCGGTGGTATCCTGCTATGACTACAGCATTGCATGCTGACTGTGGTTGTATCCTGCTATGACTACAGCATTGCATGCTGACTGTGGTGGTATCCTGCTATGACTACAGCATTGCATGCTGACTGTGGTGGTATCCTGCTATGACTACAGCATTGCATGCTGACTGTGGTGGTATCCTGCTATGACTACAGCATTGCATACTGACTGCAGTGGTATCCTGCTATGACTTCAGCATTGCATACTGACTGCGGTGGAATCCTTCTATGACTACAGCATTGCATGCTGACTGTGGTTGTATCCTGCTATGACTACAGCATTGCATGCTGATTGTGGTTGTATCCTGCTATGACTATAGCAGTGCATGCTCACTGTGGTGGTATCCTGCTATGACTACAGCATTGCATGCTGACTGTGGTGGTATCCTGCTATGACTACAGCATTGCATGCTGACTGTGCTGGTATCCTGCTATGACTACAGCATTTCTTGCTGACTGTGGTGGTATCCTGCTATGACTACAGCATTGCATGCTGACTGTGGTCGTTTCCTGCTATGACTCAAGCATTGCATGCTGACTGGGGTGGTATCCTGCTATGACTACAGCATTGTATGCTGACTGTGGTGGTATCCTGCTATGACTACAGCATTACATGCTGACTGTGGTGGTATCCTGCTATGACTACAGCATTACATGCTGACTGTGGTGGTATCCTGCTATGACTACAGCATTGCATGCTGACTGTGGTGGTATCCTGCTATGACTACAGCATTGCATACTGACGGTGGTGGTATCCTCCTATAACTACAGCATTGCATGCTGCGGTTGTATCCTGCTATGACTACAGCATTGCATGCTGACTGTGGTGGTATCCTGCTATGACTACAGCATTGCATGCTGACTGTGGTTGTATCCTGCTATGACTTCAGCATTGCATGCTGACTGTGGTGGTATCCTGCTATGACTACAGCATTGCATGCTGACTGTGGTGGTATCCTGCTATGACTACAGCATTGCATGCTGACTGTGGTTGTATCCTGCTATGACTTCAGCATTGCATGCTGACTGTGGTGGTATCCTGCTATGACTACAGCATTGCATGCTGACTGTGGTTGTATCCTGCTATGACTACAGCATTGCATGCTGACTGTGGTGGTATCCTGCTATGACTACAGCATTGCATTCTGACTGTGGTGGTATCCTGCTATGACTACAGCATTGCATGCTGACTGTGGTGGTATCCTGCTATGACAACAGCATTACATACTGACTGCAGTGGTAACCTGCTATGATTTCAGCATTGCATACTGACTGCGGTGGTATCCTGCTATGACTACAGCATTGCATGCTGACTGTGGTTGTATCCTGCTATGACTACAGCATTGCATGCTGACTGTGGTGGTATCCTGCTATGACTACAGCATTGCATGCTGACTGTGGTGGTATCCTGCTATGACTACAGCATTGCATGCTGACTGTGGTGGTATCCTGCTATGACTACAGCATTGCATACTGACTGCAGTGGTATCCTGCTATGACTTCAGCATTGCATACTGACTGCGGTGGAATCCTTCTATGACTACAGCATTGCATGCTGACTGTGGTTGTATCCTGCTATGACTACAGCATTGCATGCTGATTGTGGTTGTATCCTGCTATGACTATAGCAGTGCATGCTCACTGTGGTGGTATCCTGCTATGACTACAGCATTGCATGCTGACTGTGGTGGTATCCTGCTATGACTACAGCATTGCATGCTGACTGTGGTGGTATCCTGCTATGACTACAGCATTGCATACTGACTGCAGTGGTATCTTGCTATGACTTCAGCATTGCATACTGACTGCGGTGGTATCCTGCTATGACTACAGCATTGCATGCTGACTGTGGTTGTATCCTGCTATGACTACAGCATTGCATGCTGACTGTGGTGGTATCCTGCTATGACTACAGCATTGCATGCTGACTGTGGTGGTATCCTGCTATGACTACAGCATTGCATGCTGACTGTGGTTGTATCCTGCTATGACTTCAGCATTGCATGCTGACTGTGGTGGTATCCTGCTATGACTACAGCATTGCATGCTGACTGTGGTTGTATCCTGCTATGACTACAGCATTGCATGCTGACTGTGGTGGTATCCTGCTATGACTACAGCATTGCATTCTGACTGTGGTGGTATCCTGCTATGACTACAGCATTGCATGCTGACTGTGGTGGTATCCTGCTATGACAACAGCATTACATACTGACTGCAGTGGTATCCTGCTATGATTTCAGCATTGCATACTGACTGCGGTGGTATCCTGCTATGACTACAGCATTGCATGCTGACTGTGGTTGTATCCTGCTATGACTACAGCATTGCATGCTGACTGTGGTGGTATCCTGCTATGACTACAGCATTGCATGCTGACTGTGGTGGTATCCTGCTATGACTACAGCATTGCATGCTGACTGTGGTGGTATCCTGCTATGACTACAGCATTGCATACTGACTGCAGTGGTATCCTGCTATGACTTCAGCATTGCATACTGACTGCGGTGGAATCCTTCTATGACTACAGCATTGCATGCTGACTGTGGTTGTATCCTGCTATGACTACAGCATTGCATGCTGATTGTGGTTGTATCCTGCTATGACTATAGCAGTGCATGCTCACTGTGGTGGTATCCTGCTATGACTACAGCATTGCATGCTGACTGTGGTGGTATCCTGCTATGACTACAGCATTGCATGCTGACTGTGGTGGTATCCTGCTATGACTACAGCATTGCATACTGACTGCAGTGGTATCTTGCTATGACTTCAGCATTGCATACTGACTGCGGTGGTATCCTGCTATGACTACAGCATTGCATGCTGACTGTGGTTGTATCCTGCTATGACTACAGCATTGCATGCTGACTGTGGTGGTATCCTGCTATGACTACAGCATTGCATGCTGACTGTGGTGGTATCCTGCTATGACTACAGCATTGCATGCTGACTGTGGTTGTATCCTGCTATGACTACAGCATTGCATGCTGACTGTGGTGGTATTCTGCTATGACTACAGCATTGCATACTGACTGTGGTGGTATCCGGCTATGACTACAGCATTGCATGCTGGCTGGCGGTATCCTGCTATGACTACAGCATTTTGATGCTGACTGTGGTGGTATCCTGCTATGACTACAGCATTGCATGCTGACTGTGCTGGTATCCTGCTATGACTACAGCATTTCTTGCTGACTGTGGTGGTATCCTGCTATGACTACAGCATTGCATGCTGACTGTGGTCGTTTCCTGCTATGACTCAAGCATTGCATGCTGACTGGGGTGGTATCCTGCTATGACTACAGCATTGTATGCTGACTGTGGTGGTATCCTGCTATGACTACAGCATTACATGCTGACTGTGGTGGTATCCTGCTATGACTACAGCATTACATGCTGACTGTGGTGGTATCCTGCTATGACTACAGCATTGCATGCTGACTGTGGTGGTATCCTGCTATGACTACAGCATTGCATACTGACGGTGGTGGTATCCTCCTATAACTACAGCATTGCATGCTGCGGTTGTATCCTGCTATGACTACAGCATTGCATGCTGACTGTGGTGGTATCCTGCTATGACTACAGCATTGCATGCTGACTGTGGTTGTATCCTGCTATGACTTCAGCATTGCATGCTGACTGTGGTGGTATCCTGCTATGACTACAGCATTGCATGCTGACTGTGGTGGTATCCTGCTATGACTACAGCATTGCATGCTGACTGTGGTTGTATCCTGCTATGACTTCAGCATTGCATGCTGACTGTGGTGGTATCCTGCTATGACTACAGCATTGCATGCTGACTGTGGTTGTATCCTGCTATGACTACAGCATTGCATGCTGACTGTGGTGGTATCCTGCTATGACTACAGCATTGCATTCTGACTGTGGTGGTATCCTGCTATGACTACAGCATTGCATGCTGACTGTGGTGGTATCCTGCTATGACAACAGCATTACATACTGACTGCAGTGGTATCCTGCTATGATTTCAGCATTGCATACTGACTGCGGTGGTATCCTGCTATGACTACAGCATTGCATGCTGACTGTGGTTGTATCCTGCTATGACTACAGCATTGCATGCTGACTGTGGTGGTATCCTGCTATGACTACAGCATTGCATGCTGACTGTGGTGGTATCCTGCTATGACTACAGCATTGCATGCTGACTGTGGTGGTATCCTGCTATGACAACAGCATTACATACTGACTGCAGTGGTATCCTGCTATGATTTCAGCATTGCATACTGACTGCGGTGGTATCCTGCTATGACTACAGCATTGCATGCTGACTGTGGTTGTATCCTGCTATGACTACAGCATTGCATACTGACGGTGGTGGTATCCTGCTATGACTATAGCATTGCATACTGACTGCAGTGGTATCCTGCTATGACTTCAGCATTGCCTACTGACTGCGGTGGTATCCTGCTATGACTACAGCATTGCATGCTGACTGTGGTTGTATCCTGCTATGACTACAGCATTGCATGCTGACTGTGATGGTATCCTGCTATGACTACAGCATTGCATGCTGACTGTGATGGTATCCTGCTATGACTACAGCATTGCATACTGACTGCAGTGGTATCCTGCTATGACTTCAGCATTGCATACTGACTGCGGTGGTATCCTGCTATGACTACAGCATTGCATGCTGACTGTGGTTGTATCCTGCTATGACTACAGCATTGCATTCTGACTGTGGTGGTATCCTGCTATGACTACAGCATTGCATGCTGACTGTGGTGGTATCCTGCTATCACTACAGCATTGCATGCTGACTGTGGTGGTATCCTGCTATGAATACAGCATTGCATACTGACTGCAGTGGTATCCTGCTATGACTTCAGCATTGCATACTGACTGCGATGGTATTCTGCTATGACTACAGCATTGCATGCTGACTGTGGTTGTATCCTGCTATGACTACAGCATTGCATGCTGACTGTGGTTGTATCCTGCTATGACTATAGCAGTGCATGCTCACTGTGGTGGTATTCTGCTTTGACTACAGCATTGCATGCTGACTGTGGTGGTATCCTGCTATGACTACAGCATTGCATACTGACTGCAGTGGTATCCTGCTATGACTTCAGCATTGCATACTGACTGCGGTGGAATCCTTCTATGACTACAGCATTGCATGCTGACTGTGGTTGTATCCTGCTATGACTACAGCATTGCATGCTGATTGTGGTTGTATCCTGCTATGACTATAGCAGTGCATGCTCACTGTGGTGGTATCCTGCTATGACTACAGCATTGCATGCTGGCTGGCGGTATCCTGCTATGACTACAGCATTTTGATGCTGACTGTGGTGGTATCCTGCTATGACTACAGCATTGCATGCTGACTGTGCTGGTATCCTGCTATGACTACAGCATTTCTTGCTGACTGTGGTGGTATCCTGCTATGACTACAGCATTGCATGCTGACTGTGGTCGTTTCCTGCTATGACTCAAGCATTGCATGCTGACTGGGGTGGTATCCTGCTATGACTACAGCATTGTATGCTGACTGTGGTGGTATCCTGCTATGACTACAGCATTACATGCTGACTGTGGTGGTATCCTGCTATGACTACAGCATTACATGCTGACTGTGGTGGTATCCTGCTATGACTACAGCATTGCATGCTGACTGTGGTGGTATCCTGCTATGACTACAGCATTGCATACTGACGGTGGTGGTATCCTCCTATAACTACAGCATTGCATGCTGCGGTTGTATCCTGCTATGACTACAGCATTGCATGCTGACTGTGGTGGTATCCTGCTATGACTACAGCATTGCATGCTGACTGTGGTTGTATCCTGCTATGACTTCAGCATTGCATGCTGACTGTGGTGGTATCCTGCTATGACTACAGCATTGCATGCTGACTGTGGTGGTATCCTGCTATGACTACAGCATTGCATGCTGACTGTGGTTGTATCCTGCTATGACTTCAGCATTGCATGCTGACTGTGGTGGTATCCTGCTATGACTACAGCATTGCATGCTGACTGTGGTTGTATCCTGCTATGACTACAGCATTGCATGCTGACTGTGGTGGTATCCTGCTATGACTACAGCATTGCATTCTGACTGTGGTGGTATCCTGCTATGACTACAGCATTGCATGCTGACTGTGGTGGTATCCTGCTATGACAACAGCATTACATACTGACTGCAGTGGTATCCTGCTATGATTTCAGCATTGCATACTGACTGCGGTGGTATCCTGCTATGACTACAGCATTGCATGCTGACTGTGGTTGTATCCTGCTATGACTACAGCATTGCATGCTGATTGTGGTTGTATCCTGCTATGACTATAGCAGTGCATGCTCACTGTGGTGGTATCCTGCTATGACTACAGCATTGCATGCTGACTGTGGTGGTATCCTGCTATGACTACAGCATTGCATGCTGACTGTGGTGGTATCCTGCTATGACTACAGCATTGCATACTGACTGCAGTGGTATCTTGCTATGACTTCAGCATTGCATACTGACTGCGGTGGTATCCTGCTATGACTACAGCATTGCATGCTGACTGTGGTTGTATCCTGCTATGACTACAGCATTGCATGCTGACTGTGGTGGTATTCTGCTATGACTACAGCATTGCATACTGACTGTGGTGGTATCCGGCTATGACTACAGCATTGCATGCTGGCTGGCGGTATCCTGCTATGACTACAGCATTTTGATGCTGACTGTGGTGGTATCCTGCTATGACTACAGCATTGCATGCTGACTGTGCTGGTATCCTGCTATGACTACAGCATTTCTTGCTGACTGTGGTGGTATCCTGCTATGACTACAGCATTGCATGCTGACTGTGGTCGTTTCCTGCTATGACTCAAGCATTGCATGCTGACTGGGGTGGTATCCTGCTATGACTACAGCATTGTATGCTGACTGTGGTGGTATCCTGCTATGACTACAGCATTACATGCTGACTGTGGTGGTATCCTGCTATGACTACAGCATTACATGCTGACTGTGGTGGTATCCTGCTATGACTACAGCATTGCATGCTGACTGTGGTGGTATCCTGCTATGACTACAGCATTGCATACTGACGGTGGTGGTATCCTCCTATAACTACAGCATTGCATGCTGCGGTTGTATCCTGCTATGACTACAGCATTGCATGCTGACTGTGGTGGTATCCTGCTATGACTACAGCATTGCATGCTGACTGTGGTTGTATCCTGCTATGACTTCAGCATTGCATGCTGACTGTGGTGGTATCCTGCTATGACTACAGCATTGCATGCTGACTGTGGTGGTATCCTGCTATGACTACAGCATTGCATGCTGACTGTGGTTGTATCCTGCTATGACTTCAGCATTGCATGCTGACTGTGGTGGTATCCTGCTATGACTACAGCATTGCATGCTGACTGTGGTTGTATCCTGCTATGACTACAGCATTGCATGCTGACTGTGGTGGTATCCTGCTATGACTACAGCATTGCATTCTGACTGTGGTGGTATCCTGCTATGACTACAGCATTGCATGCTGACTGTGGTGGTATCCTGCTATGACAACAGCATTACATACTGACTGCAGTGGTATCCTGCTATGATTTCAGCATTGCATACTGACTGCGGTGGTATCCTGCTATGACTACAGCATTGCATGCTGACTGTGGTTGTATCCTGCTATGACTACAGCATTGCATGCTGACTGTGGTGGTATCCTGCTATGACTACAGCATTGCATGCTGACTGTGGTGGTATCCTGCTATGACTACAGCATTGCATGCTGACTGTGGTGGTATCCTGCTATGACTACAGCATTGCATACTGACTGCAGTGGTATCCTGCTATGACTTCAGCATTGCATACTGACTGCGGTGGAATCCTTCTATGACTACAGCATTGCATGCTGACTGTGGTTGTATCCTGCTATGACTACAGCATTGCATGCTGATTGTGGTTGTATCCTGCTATGACTATAGCAGTGCATGCTCACTGTGGTGGTATCCTGCTATGACTACAGCATTGCATGCTGACTGTGGTGGTATCCTGCTATGACTACAGCATTGCATGCTGACTGTGCTGGTATCCTGCTATGACTACAGCATTTCTTGCTGACTGTGGTGGTATCCTGCTATGACTACAGCATTGCATGCTGACTGTGGTCGTTTCCTGCTATGACTCAAGCATTGCATGCTGACTGGGGTGGTATCCTGCTATGACTACAGCATTGTATGCTGACTGTGGTGGTATCCTGCTATGACTACAGCATTACATGCTGACTGTGGTGGTATCCTGCTATGACTACAGCATTACATGCTGACTGTGGTGGTATCCTGCTATGACTACAGCATTGCATGCTGACTGTGGTGGTATCCTGCTATGACTACAGCATTGCATACTGACGGTGGTGGTATCCTCCTATAACTACAGCATTGCATGCTGCGGTTGTATCCTGCTATGACTACAGCATTGCATGCTGACTGTGGTGGTATCCTGCTATGACTACAGCATTGCATGCTGACTGTGGTTGTATCCTGCTATGACTTCAGCATTGCATGCTGACTGTGGTGGTATCCTGCTATGACTACAGCATTGCATGCTGACTGTGGTGGTATCCTGCTATGACTACAGCATTGCATGCTGACTGTGGTTGTATCCTGCTATGACTTCAGCATTGCATGCTGACTGTGGTGGTATCCTGCTATGACTACAGCATTGCATGCTGACTGTGGTTGTATCCTGCTATGACTACAGCATTGCATGCTGACTGTGGTGGTATCCTGCTATGACTACAGCATTGCATTCTGACTGTGGTGGTATCCTGCTATGACTACAGCATTGCATGCTGACTGTGGTGGTATCCTGCTATGACAACAGCATTACATACTGACTGCAGTGGTATCCTGCTATGATTTCAGCATTGCATACTGACTGCGGTGGTATCCTGCTATGACTACAGCATTGCATGCTGACTGTGGTTGTATCCTGCTATGACTACAGCATTGCATGCTGACTGTGGTGGTATCCTGCTATGACTACAGCATTGCATGCTGACTGTGGTGGTATCCTGCTATGACTACAGCATTGCATGCTGACTGTGGTGGTATCCTGCTATGACTACAGCATTGCATACTGACTGCAGTGGTATCCTGCTATGACTTCAGCATTGCATACTGACTGCGGTGGAATCCTTCTATGACTACAGCATTGCATGCTGACTGTGGTTGTATCCTGCTATGACTACAGCATTGCATGCTGATTGTGGTTGTATCCTGCTATGACTATAGCAGTGCATGCTCACTGTGGTGGTATCCTGCTATGACTACAGCATTGCATGCTGACTGTGGTGGTATCCTGCTATGACTACAGCATTGCATGCTGACTGTGGTGGTATCCTGCTATGACTACAGCATTGCATACTGACTGCAGTGGTATCTTGCTATGACTTCAGCATTGCATACTGACTGCGGTGGTATCCTGCTATGACTACAGCATTGCATGCTGACTGTGGTTGTATCCTGCTATGACTACAGCATTGCATGCTGACTGTGGTGGTATCCTGCTATGACTACAGCATTGCATGCTGACTGTGGTGGTATCCTGCTATGACTACAGCATTGCATGCTGACTGTGGTTGTATCCTGCTATGACTTCAGCATTGCATGCTGACTGTGGTGGTATCCTGCTATGACTACAGCATTGCATGCTGACTGTGGTTGTATCCTGCTATGACTACAGCATTGCATGCTGACTGTGGTGGTATCCTGCTATGACTACAGCATTGCATTCTGACTGTGGTGGTATCCTGCTATGACTACAGCATTGCATGCTGACTGTGGTGGTATCCTGCTATGACAACAGCATTACATACTGACTGCAGTGGTATCCTGCTATGATTTCAGCATTGCATACTGACTGCGGTGGTATCCTGCTATGACTACAGCATTGCATGCTGACTGTGGTTGTATCCTGCTATGACTACAGCATTGCATGCTGACTGTGGTGGTATCCTGCTATGACTATAGCAGTGCATGCTGACTATAGTGGTATCCTGCTATGACTACAGCATTGCATACTGACTGTGGTGGTATTCTGCTATGACTACAGCATTGCATACTGACTGTGGTGGTATCCGGCTATGACTACAGCATTGCATGCTGGCTGGCGGTATCCTGTTATGACTACAGCATTTTGATGCTGACTGTGGTGGTATCCTGCTATGACTACAGCATTGCATGCTGACTGTGCTGGTATCCTGCTATGACTACAGCATTGCTTGCTGACTGTGGTGGTATCCTGCTATGACTACAGCATTGCATGCTGACTGTGGTCGTTTCCTGCTATGACTCAAGCATTGCATGCTGACTGGGTTGGTATCCTGCCATGACTACAGCATTGTATGCTGACTGTGGTGGTATCCTGCTATGACTACAGCATTACATGCTGACTGTGGTGGTATCCTGCTATGACTACAGCATTACATGCTGACTGTGGTGGTATCCTGCTATGACTACAGCATTGCATGCTGACTGTGGTGGTATCCTGCTATGACTACAGCATTGCATACTGACGGTGGTGGTATCCTGCTATGACTATAGCATTGCATACTGACTGCAGTGGTATCCTGCTATGACTTCAGCATTGCCTACTGACTGCGGTGGTATCCTGCTATGACTACAGCATTGCATGCTGACTGTGGTTGTATCCTGCTATGACTACAGCATTGCATGCTGACTGTGATGGTATCCTGCTATGACTACAGCATTGCATGCTGACTGTGATGGTATCCTGCTATGACTACAGCATTGCATACTGACTGCAGTGGTATCCTGCTATGACTTCAGCATTGCATACTGACTGCGGTGGTATCCTGCTATGACTACAGCATTGCATGCTGACTGTGGTTGTATCCTGCTATGACTACAGCATTGCATTCTGACTGTGGTGGTATCCTGCTATGACTACAGCATTGCATGCTGACTGTGGTGGTATCCTGCTATCACTACAGCATTGCATGCTGACTGTGGTGGTATCCTGCTATGAATACAGCATTGCATACTGACTGCAGTGGTATCCTGCTATGACTTCAGCATTGCATACTGACTGCGATGGTATCCTGCTATGACTACAGCATTGCATGCTGACTGTGGTTGTATCCTGCTATGACTACAGCATTGCATGCTGACTGTGGTTGTATCCTGCTATGACTATAGCAGTGCATGCTCACTGTGGTGGTATTCTGCTTTGACTACAGCATTGCATGCTGACTGTGGTGGTATCCTGCTATGACTACAGCATTGCATGCTGACTGTGGTGATATCCTGCTATGACTACAGCATTGCATACTGACTGCAGTGGTATCCTGCTATGACTTCAGGATTGCATACTGACTGCGGTGGTATCCTGCTATGACTACAGCATTGCATGCTCACTGTGGTTGTATCCTGCTATGACTACAGCATTGCATGCTGACTGTGGTGGTATCCTGCTATGACTATAGCATTGCATACTGACTGTGGTGGTATTCTGCTATGACTACAGCATTGCATACTGACTGTGGTGGTATCCGGCTATGACTACAGCATTGCATGCTGACTGGCGGTATCCTGCTATGACTACAGCATTGTGATGCTGACTGTGGTGGTATCCTGCTATGACTACAGCATTGCTTGCTGACTGTGGTGGTATCCTGCTATGACTACAGCATTGCATGCTGACTGTGGTCGTTTCCTGCTATGACTCAAGCATTGCATGCTGACTGGGGTGGTATCCTGCTATGACTACAGCATTGTATGCTGACTGTAGTGGTATCCTGCTATGACTACAGCATCACATGCTGACTGTGGTGGTATCCTGCTATGACTACAGCATTGCATGCTGACTGTGGTGGTATCCTGCTATGACTACAGCATTGCATACTGACGGTGGTGGTATCCTGCTATGACTACAGCATTGCATACTGACTGCGGTGGTCTCCTGCTATGACTTCAGCATTGCATACTGACTGCGGTGGTATCCTGCTATGACTACAGCATTGCATGCTGACTGCAGTTGTATCCTGCTATGACTTCAGCATTGCATGCTGACTGTGGTTGTATTCTGCTATGACTAAAGCAGTGCATGCTGACTATCGTGATATCCTTCTATGACTACAGCATTGCATACTGACTGTGGTGGTATCCGGCTATGACTACAGCATTGCATGCTGGCTGGCGGTATCCTGTTATGACTACAGCATTTTGATGCTGACTGTGGTGGTATCCTGCTATGACTACAGCATTGCATGCTGACTGTGCTGGTATCCTGCTATGACTACAGCATTGCTTGCTGACTGTGGTGGTATCCTGCTATGACTACAGCATTGCATGCTGACTGTGGTCGTTTCCTGCTATGACTCAAGCATTGCATGCTGACTGGGTTGGTATCCTGCCATGACTACAGCATTGTATGCTGACTGTGGTGGTATCCTGCTATGACTACAGCATTACATGCTGACTGTGGTGGTATCCTGCTATGACTAAAGCATTACATGCTGACTGTGGTGGTATCCTGCTATGACTACAGCATTGCATGCTGACTGTGGTGGTATCCTGCTATGACTACAGCATTGCATACTGACGGTGGTGGTATCCTGCTATGACTATAGCATTGCATACTGACTGCAGTGGTATCCTGCTATGACTTCAGCATTGCCTACTGACTGCGGTGGTATCCTGCTATGACTACAGCATTGCATGCTGACTGTGGTTGTATCCTGCTATGACTACAGCATTGCATGCTGACTGTGATGGTATCCTGCTATGACTACAGCATTGCATGCTGACTGTGGTGGTATCCTGCTATGACTACAGCATTGCATACTGACTGCAGTGGTATCCTGCTATGACTTCAGCATTGCATACTGACTGCGGTGGTATCCTGCTATGACTACAGCATTGCATGCTGACTGTGGTTGTATCCTGCTATGACTACAGCATTGCATTCTGACTGTGGTGGTATCCTGCTATGACTACAGCATTGCATGCTGACTGTGGTGGTATCCTGCTATCACTACAGCATTGCATGCTGACTGTGGTGGTATCCTGCTATGAATACAGCATTGCATACTGTCTGCAGTGGTATCCTGCTATGACTTCAGCATTGCATACTGACTGCGATGGTATCCTGCTATGACTACAGCATTGCATGCTGACTGTGGTTGTATCCTGCTATGACTACAGCATTGCATGCTGACTGTGGTTGTATCCTGCTATGACTATAGCAGTGCATGCTCACTGTGGTGGTATTCTGCTTTGACTACAGCATTGCATGCTGACTGTGGTGGTATCCTGCTATGACTACAGCATTGCATGCTGACTGTGGTGATATCCTGCTATGACTACAGCATTGCATACTGACTGCAGTGGTATCCTGCTATGACTTCAGGATTGCATACTGACTGCGGTGGTATCCTGCTATGACTACAGCATTGCATGCTCACTGTGGTTGTATCCTGCTATGACTACAGCATTGCATGCTGACTGTGGTGGTATCCTGCTATGACTATAGCATTGCATACTGACTGTGGTGGTATTCTGCTATGACTACAGCATTGCATACTGACTGTGGTGGTATCCGGCTATGACTACAGCATTGCATGCTGACTGGCGGTATCCTGCTATGACTACAGCATTGTGATGCTGACTGTGGTGGTATCCTGCTATGACTACAGCATTGCTTGCTGACTGTGGTGGTATCCTGCTATGACTACAGCATTGCATGCTGACTGTGGTCGTTTCCTGCTATGACTCAAGCATTGCATGCTGACTGGGGTGGTATCCTGCTATGACTACAGCATTGTATGCTGACTGTAGTGGTATCCTGCTATGACTACAGCATCACATGCTGACTGTGGTGGTATCCTGCTATGACTACAGCATTGCATGCTGACTCTGGTGGTATCCTGCTATGGCTACAGCATTGCATACTGACGGTGGTGGTATCCTGCTATGACTACAGCATTGCATACTGACGGCGGTGGTCTCCTGCTATGACTTCAGCATTGCATACTCACTGCGGTGGTATCCTGCTATGACTACAGCATTGCATGCTGACTGCAGTTGTATCCTGCTATGACTTCAGCATCGCATGCTGACTGTGGTTGTATTCTGCTATGACTTCAGCATTGCATGCTGACTGGTGGTTTCCTGCTATGACTACAGTATTGCATGCTGACGGTGGTGGTATCCTGCTATGATTACAGCAGTGCATACTGACTGGTGGTCCTGCTATGATTACAGCAGTGGAAACTGCTGTTGTGGTACCTGCTATGATTACAGCAGTGCATATTGTCGTGGTACCTGCTATTATTACAGCAGTGCATACTGACTGTGGTGGGACCTGCTATGATGACAGCATTGCATACTGACTGTGGTGGTATCCTGCTATGACTACAGCATTGCATGCTGACTGTGGTTGTATCCTGCTAAGACTACAGCATTGCATGCTGACTGTGGTGGTATCCTGCTATGACTACAGCATTGCATGCTGACTGTGGTGGTATCCTGCTATGACTACAGCATTGCATGCTGACTGTGGTGGTATCCTGCTATGACTACAGCATTGCATACTGACTGCAGTGGTATCCTGCTATGATTTCAGCATTGCATACTGACTGCGGTGGTATCCTGCTATGACTACAGCATTGCATGCTGACTGTGGTTGTATCCTGCTATGACTACAGCATTGCATGCTGACTGTGGTGGTATCCTGCTATGACTACAGCATTGCATGCTGACTGGTGGTATCCTGCTATGACTACAGCATTGCATGCTGACTGTGGTGGTATCCTGCTATGACTACAGCATTGCATACTGACTGCAGTGGTATCCTGCTATGACTTCAGCATTGCATACTGACTGCGGTGGAATCCTTCTATGACTACAGCATTGCATGCTGACTGTGGTTGTGTCCTGCTATGACTACAGCATTGCATGCTGATTGTGGTTGTATCCTGCTATGACTATAGCAGTGCATGCTCACTGTGGTGGTATCCTGCTATGACTACAGCATTGCATGCTGACTGTGGTGGTATCCTGCTATGACAACAGCATTGCATGCTGACTGTGGTTGTATCCTGCTATGACTACAGCATTGCATGCTGACTGTGGTGGTATCCTGCTATGACTATAGCAGTGCATGCTGACTATAGTGGTATCCTGCTATGACTACAGCATTGCATACTGACTGTGGTGGTATTCTGCTATGACTACAGCATTGCATACTGACTGTGGTGGTATCCGGCTATGACTACAGCATTGCATGCTGGCTGGCGGTATCCTGCTATGACTACAGCATTTTGATGCTGACTGTGGTGGTATCCTGCTATGACTACAGCATTGCATGCTGACTGTGCTGGTATCCTGCTATGACTACAGCATTGCTTGCTGACTGTGGTGGTATCCTGCTATGACTACAGCATTGCATGCTGACTGTGGTCGTTTCCTGCTATGACTCAAGCATTGCATGCTGACTGGGGTGGTATCCTGCCATGACTACAGCATTGTATGCTGACTGTGGTGGTATCCTGCTATGACTACAGCATTACATGCTGACTGTGGTGGTATCCTGCTATGACTACAGCATTACATGCTGACTGTGGTGGTATCCTGCTATGACTATAGCAGTGCATGCTGACTATGGTGATATCCTGCTATGACTACAGCATTGCATTCTGACTGTGGTGGTATCTTGCTATGATTACAGCATTGCATCATGACTTTGGCATTATCCTGCTATGACTACAGCATTGCATGCTGACTGGTGGTGTCCTGCTATGACTACAGCATTGCATACTTACTGCGGTGGTCTCCTGCTATGACTTCAGCATTGCATGCTGACTGGTGGTTTCCTGCTATGACTACAGTATTGCATGCTGACGGTGGTGGTATCCTGCTATGATTACAGCAGTGCATACTGACTGGTGGTCCTGCTATGATTACAGCAGTGGAAACTGCTGTTGTGGTACCTGCTATGATTACAGCAGTGCATATTGTCGTGGTACCTGCTATTATTACAGCAGTGCATACTGACTGTGGTGGGACCTGCTATGATGACAGCATTGCATACTGACTCTGGTGGTATCCTGCTATGACTACAGCATTGCATGCTGACTGTGGTTGTATCCTGCTATGACTACAGCATTGCATGCTGACTGTGGTGGTATCCTGCTATGACTACAGCATTGCATGCTGACTGTGGTTGTATCCTGCTATGACTACAGCATTGCATGCTGACTGTGGTGGTATCCTGCTATGACTACAGCATTGCATGCTGACTGTGGTGGTATCCTGCTATGACTACAGCATTGCATGCTGACTGTGGTGGTATCCTGCTATGACTACAGCATTGCATACTGACTGCAGTGGTATCCTGCTATGATTTCAGCATTGCATACTGACTGCGGTGGTATCCTGCTATGACTACAGCATTGCATGCTGACTGTGGTTGTATCCTGCTATGACTACAGCATTGCATGCTGACTGTGGTGGTATCCTGCTATGACTACAGCATTGCATGCTGACTGGTGGTATCCTGCTATGACTACAGCATTGCATGCTGACTGTGGTGGTATCCTGCTATGACTACAGCATTGCATACTGACTGCGGTGGAATCCTTCTATGACTACAGCATTGCATGCTGACTGTGGTTGTGTCCTGCTATGACTACAGCATTGCATGCTGATTGTGGTTGTATCCTGCTATGACTATAGCAGTGCATGCTCACTGTGGTGGTATCCTGCTATGACTACAGCATTGCATGCTGACTGTGGTGGTATCCTGCTATGACAACAGCATTGCATGCTGACTGTGGTTGTATCCTGCTATGACTACAGCATTGCATGCTGACTGTGGTGGTATCCTGCTATGACTATAGCAGTGCATGCTGACTATAGTGGTATCCTGCTATGACTACAGCATTGCATACTGACTGTGGTGGTATTCTGCTATGACTACAGCATTGCATACTGACTGTGGTGGTATCCGGCTATGACTACAGCATTGCATGCTGGCTGGCGGTATCCTGCTATGACTACAGCATTTTGATGCTGACTGTGGTGGTATCCTGCTATGACTACAGCATTGCATGCTGACTGTGCTGGTATCCTGCTATGACTACAGCATTGCTTGCTGACTGTGGTGGTATCCTGCTATGACTACAGCATTGCATGCTGACTGTGGTCGTTTCCTGCTTTGACTCAAGCATTGCATGCTGACTGGGGTGGTATCCTGCCATGACTACAGCATTGTATGCTGACTGTGGTGGTATCCTGCTATGACTACAGCATTACATGCTGACTGTGGTGGTATCCTGCTATGACTACAGCATTACATGCTGACTGTGGTGGTATCCTGCTATGACTACAGCATTGCATGCTGACTGTGGTGGTATCCTGCTATGACTACAGCATTGCATACTGACGGTGGTGGTATCCTGCTATGACTACAGCATTGCATACTGACTGCGGTGGTCTCCTGCTATGACTTCAGCATTGCATACTGACTGCGGTGGTATCCTGCTATGACTACAGCATTGCATGCTGACTGCAGTTGTATCCTGCTATGACTTCAGCATTGCATGCTGACTGTGGTTGTATTCTGCTATGACTAAAGCAGTGCATGCTGACTATCGTGATATCCTTCTATGACTACAGCATTGCATACTGACTGTGGTGGTATCCGGCTATGACTACAGCATTGCATGCTGGCTGGCGGTATCCTGTTATGACTACAGCATTTTGATGCTGACTGTGGTGGTATCCTGCTATGACTACAGCATTGCATGCTGACTGTGCTGGTATCCTGCTATGACTACAGCATTGCTTGCTGACTGTGGTGGTATCCTGCTATGACTACAGCATTGCATGCTGACTGTGGTCGTTTCCTGCTATGACTCAAGCATTGCATGCTGACTGGGTTGGTATCCTGCCATGACTACAGCATTGTATGCTGACTGTGGTGGTATCCTGCTATGACTACAGCATTACATGCTGACTGTGGTGGTATCCTGCTATGACTACAGCATTACATGCTGACTGTGGTGGTATCCTGCTATGACTACAGCATTGCATGCTGACTGTGGTGGTATCCTGCTATGACTACAGCATTGCATACTGACGGTGGTGGTATCCTGCTATGACTATAGCATTGCATACTGACTGCAGTGGTATCCTGCTATGACTTCAGCATTGCCTACTGACTGCGGTGGTATCCTGCTATGACTACAGCATTGCATGCTGACTGTGGTTGTATCCTGCTATGACTACAGCATTGCATGCTGACTGTGATGGTATCCTGCTATGACTACAGCATTGCATGCTGACTGTGGTGGTATCCTGCTATGACTACAGCATTGCATACTGACTGCAGTGGTATCCTGCTATGACTTCAGCATTGCATACTGACTGCGGTGGTATCCTGCTATGACTACAGCATTGCATGCTGACTGTGGTTGTATCCTGCTATGACTACAGCATTGCATTCTGACTGTGGTGGTATCCTGCTATGACTACAGCATTGCATGCTGACTGTGGTGGTATCCTGCTATCACTACAGCATTGCATGCTGACTGTGGTGGTATCCTGCTATGAATACAGCATTGCATACTGACTGCAGTGGTATCCTGCTATGACTTCAGCATTGCATACTGACTGCGATGGTATCCTGCTATGACTACAGCATTGCATGCTGACTGTGGTTGTATCCTGCTATGACTACAGCATTGCATGCTGACTGTGGTTGTATCCTGCTATGACTATAGCAGTGCATGCTCACTGTGGTGGTATTCTGCTTTGACTACAGCATTGCATGCTGACTGTGGTGGTATCCTGCTATGACTACAGCATTGCATGCTGACTGTGGTGATATCCTGCTATGACTACAGCATTGCATACTGACTGCAGTGGTATCCTGCTATGACTTCAGGATTGCATACTGACTGCGGTGGTATCCTGCTATGACTACAGCATTGCATGCTCACTGTGGTTGTATCCTGCTATGACTACAGCATTGCATGCTGACTGTGGTGGTATCCTGCTATGACTATAGCATTGCATACTGACTGTGGTGGTAGTCTGCTATGACTACAGCATTGCATACTGACTGTGGTGGTATCCGGCTATGACTACAGCATTGCATGCTGACTGGCGGTATCCTGCTATGACTACAGCATTGTGATGCTGACTGTGGTGGTATCCTGCTATGACTACAGCATTGCTTGCTGACTGTGGTGGTATCCTGCTATGACTACAGCATTGCATGCTGACTGTGGTCGTTTCCTGCTATGACTCAAGCATTGCATGCTGACTGGGGTGGTATCCTGCTATGACTACAGCATTGTATGCTGACTGTAGTGGTATCCTGCTATGACTACAGCATCACATGCTGACTGTGGTGGTATCCTGCTATGACTACAGCATTGCATGCTGACTCTGGTGGTATCCTGCTATGGCTACAGCATTGCATACTGACGGTGGTGGTATCCTGCTATGACTACAGCATTGCATACTGACTGCGGTGGTCTCCTGCTATGACTTCAGCATTGCATACTCACTGCGGTGGTATCCTGCTATGACTACAGCATTGCATGCTGACTGCAGTTGTATCCTGCTATGACTTCAGCATCGCATGCTGACTGTGGTTGTATTCTGCTATGACTATAGCAGTGCATGCTGACTATGGTGATATCCTGCTATGACTACAGCATTGCATTCTGACTGTGGTGGTATCTTGCTATGATTACAGCATTGCATCATGACTTTGGCATTATCCTGCTATGACTACAGCATTGCATGCTGACTGGTGGTGTCCTGCTATGACTACAGCATTGCATACTTACTGCGGTGGTCTCCTGCTATGACTTCAGCATTGCATGCTGACTGGTGGTTTCCTGCTATGACTACAGTATTGCATGCTGACGGTGGTGGTATCCTGCTATGATTACAGCAGTGCATACTGACTGGTGGTCCTGCTATGATTACAGCAGTGGAAACTGCTGTTGTGGTACCTGCTATGATTACAGCAGTGCATATTGTCGTGGTACCTGCTATTATTACAGCAGTGCATACTGACTGTGGTGGGACCTGCTATGATGACAGCATTGCATACTGACTCTGGTGGTATCCTGCTATGACTACAGCATTGCATGCTGACTGTGGTTGTATCCTGCTATGACTACAGCATTGCATGCTGACTGTGGTGGTATCCTGCTATGACTACAGCATTGCATTCTGACTGTGGTTGTATCCTGCTATGACTACAGCATTGCATGCTGACTGTGGTGGTATCCTGCTATGACTACAGCATTGCATGCTGACTGTGGTGGTATCCTGCTATGACTACAGCATTGCATGCTGACTGTGGTGGTATCCTGCTATGACTACAGCATTGCATACTGACTGCAGTGGTATCCTGCTATGATTTCAGCATTGCATACTGACTGCGGTGGTATCCTGCTATGACTACAGCATTGCATGCTGACTGTGGTTGTATCCTGCTATGACTACAGCATTGCATGCTGACTGTGGTGGTATCCTGCTATGACTACAGCATTGCATGCTGACTGGTGGTATCCTGCTATGACTACAGCATTGCATGCTGACTGTGGTGGTATCCTGCTATGATTACAGCATTGCATACTGACTGCAGTGGTATCCTGCTATGACTTCAGCATTGCATACTGACTGCGGTGGAATCCTTCTATGACTACAGCATTGCATGCTGACTGTGGTTGTGTCCTGCTATGACTACAGCATTGCATGCTGATTGTGGTTGTATCCTGCTATGACTATAGCAGTGCATGCTCACTGTGGTGGTATCCTGCTATGACTACAGCATTGCATGCTGACTGTGGTGGTATCCTGCTATGACAACAGCATTGTATGCTGACTGTGGTTGTATCCTGCTATGACTACAGCATTGCATGCTGACTGTGGTGGTATCCTACTATGACTATAGCAGTGCATGCTGACTATAGTGGTATCCTGCTATGACTACAGCATTGCATACTGACTGTGGTGGTATTCTGCTATGACTACAGCATTGCATACTGACTGTGGTGGTATCCGGCTATGACTACAGCATTGCATGCTGGCTGGCGGTATCCTGCTATGACTACAGCATTTTGATGCTGACTGTGGTGGTATCCTGCTATGACTACAGCATTGCATGCTGACTGTGCTGGTATCCTGCTATGACTACAGCATTGCTTGCTGACTGTGGTGGTATCCTGCTATGACTACAGCATTGCATGCTGACTGTGGTCGTTTCCTGCTATGACTCAAGCATTGCATGCTGACTGGGGTGGTATCCTGCCATGACTACAGCATTGTATGCTGACTGTGGTGGTATCCTGCTATGACTACAGCATTACATGCTGACTGTGGTGGTATCCTGCTATGACTACAGCATTACATGCTGACTGTGGTGGTATCCTGCTATGACTACAGCATTGCATGCTGACTGTGGTGGTATCCTGCTATGACTACAGCATTGCATACTGACGGTGGTGGTATCCTGCTATGACTACAGCATTGCATACTGACTGCGGTGGTCTCCTGCTATGACTTCAGCATTGCATACTGACTGCGGTGGTATCCTGCTATGACTACAGCATTGCATGCTGACTGCAGTTGTATCCTGCTATGACTTCAGCATTGCATGCTGACTGTGGTTGTATTCTGCTATGACTAAAGCAGTGCATGCTGACTATCGTGATATCCTTCTATGACTACAGCATTGCATACTGACTGTGGTGGTATCCTGCTATGATTACAGCATTGCATCCTGACTGTGGTATTATCCTGCTATGACTACAGCATTGCATACTTACTGCGGTGGTCTCCTGCTATGACTTCAGCATTGCATGCTGACTGGTGGTTTCCTGCTATGACTACAGCATTGCATACTGACTGCAGTGGTATCCTGCTATGACTTCAGCATTGCCTACTGACTGCGGTGGTATCCTGCTATGACTACAGCATTGCATGCTGACTGTGGTTGTATCCTGCTATGACTACAGCATTGCATGCTGACTGTAATGGTATCCTGCTATGACTACAGCATCGCATGCTGACTGTGGTGGTATCCTGCTATGACTACAGCATTGCATACTGACTGCAGTGGTATCCTGCTATGACTTCAGCATTGCATACTGACTGCAGTGGTATCCTGCTATGACTACAGCATTGCATGCTGACTGTGGTTGTATCCTGCTATGACTACAGCATTGCATTCTGACTGTGGTGGTATCCTGCTATGAATACAGCATTGCATACTGACTGCAGTGGTATCCTGCTATGTCTTCAGCATTGCATACTGACTGCGATGGTATCCTGCTATGACTACAGCATTACATGCTGACTGCGATGGTATCCTGCTATGACTACAGCATTACATGCTGACTGTGGTGGTATCCTGCTATGACTACAGCATTACATGCTGACTGTCGTGGTATCCTGCTATGACTACAGCATTGCATGCTGACTGTAGTGGTATCCTGCTATGACTACAGCATTGCATACTGACGGTGGTGGTATCCTGCTTTGACTACAGCATTGCATACTGACTGCGGTGGTCTCCTGCTATGACTTCAGCATTGCATACTGACTGCGGTGGTATCCTGCTATGACTACAGCATTGCATGCTGACTGCAGTTGTATCCTGCTATGACTTCAGCATTGCATGCTGACTGTGGTTGTATTCTGCTATGACTAAAGCAGTGCATGCTGACTATCGTAATATCCTTCTATGACTACAGCATTGCATACTGACTGTGGTGGTATCCTGCTATGATTACAGCATTGCATCCTGACTGTGGTATTATCCTGCTATGACTACAGCATTGCATACTTACTGCGGTGGTCTCCTGCTATGACTTCAGCATTGCATGCTGACTGGTGGTTTCCTGCTATGACTACAGCATTGCATACTGACTGCAGTGGTATCCTGCTATGACTTCAGCATTGCCTACTGACTGCGGTGGTATCCTGCTATGACTACAGCATTGCATGCTGACTGTGGTTGTATCCTGCTATGACTACAGCATTGCATGCTGACTGTGATGGTATCCTGCTATGACTACAGCATCGCATGCTGACTGTGGTGGTATCCTGCTATGACTACAGCATTGCATACTGACTGCAGTGGTATCCTGCTATGACTTCAGCATTGCATACTGACTGCGGTGGTATACTGCTATGACTACAGCATTGCATGCTGACTGTGGTTGTATCCTGCTATGACTACAGCATTGCATTCTGACTGTGGTGGTATCCTGCTATGAATACAGCATTGCATACTGACTGCAGTGGTATCCTGCTATGACTTCAGCATTGCATACTGACTGCGATGGTATCCTGCTATGACTACAGCAATGCATGCTGACTGTGGTTGTATCCTGCTATGACTACAGCATTTCATGCTGACTGTGGTTGTATCCTGCTATGACTATAGCAGTGCATGCTCACTGTGGTGGTATTCTGCTTTGACTACAGCATTGCATGCTGACTGTGGTGGTATCCTGCTATGACTACAGCATTGCATGCTGACTGTGGTGATATCCTGCTATGACTACAGCATTGCATACTGACTGCAGTGGTATCCTGCTATGACTTCAGGATTGCATACTGACTGCGGTGGTATCCTGCTATGACTACAGCATTGCATGCTCACTGTGGTTGTATCCTGCTATGACTACAGCATTGCATGCTGACTGTGGTGGTATCCTGCTATGACTATAGAATTGCATACTGACTGTGGTGGTATTCTGCTATGACTACAGCATTGCATACTGACTGTGGTGGTATCCGGCTATGACTACAGCATTGCATGCTGACTGGCGGTATCCTGCTATGACTACAGCATTGTGATGCTGACTGTGGTGGTATCCTGCTATGACTACAGCATTGCATGCTGACTGTGCTGGTATCCTGCTATGACTACAGCATTGCTTGCGGACTGTGGTGGTATCCTGCTATGACTACAGCATTGCATACTGACTGTGGTCGTTTCCTGCTATGACTCAAGCATTGCATGCTGACTGGGGTGGTATCCTGCTATGACTACAGCATTGTATGCTGACTGTAGTGGTATCCTGCTATGACTACAGCATCACATGCTGACTGTGGTGGTATCCTGCTATGACTACAGCATTGCATGCTGACTGTGGTGGTATCCTGCTATGACTACAGCATTGCATACTGACGGTGGTGGTATCCTGCTATGACTACAGCATTGCATACTGACTGCGGTGGTCTCCTGCTATGACTTCAGCATTGCATCCTCACTGCGGTGGTATCCTGCTATGACTACAGCATTGCATGCTGACTGCAGTTGTATCCTGCTATGACTTCAGCATCGCATGCTGACTGTGGTTGTATTCTGCTATGACTATGGCAGTGCATGCTGACTATGGTGATATCCTGCTATGACTACAGCATTGCATTCTGACTGTGGTGGTATCTTGCTATGATTACAGCATTGCATCATGACTTTGGCATTATCCTGCTATGACTACAGCATTGCATGCTGACTGGTGGTGTCCTGCTATGACTACAGCATTGCATACTTGCTGCGGTGGTCTCCTGCTATGACTTCAGCATTGCATGCTGACTGGTGGTTTCCTGCTATGACTACAGTATTGCATGCTGACGGTGGTGGTATCCTGCTATGATTACAGCAGTGCATACTGACTGTGGTACATGCTATGATTACAGCAGTGCATACTGACTGGTGGTCCTGCTATGATTACAGCAGTGGAAACTGCTGTTGTGGTACCTGCTATGATTACAGCAGTGCATATTGTCGTGGTACCTGCTATTATTACAGCAGTGCATACTGACTGTGGTGGGACCTGCTATGATGACAGCATTGCATACTGACTCTGGTGGTATCCTGCTATGACTACAGCATTGCATGCTGACTGTGGTGGTATCCTGCTATGACTACAGCATTGCTTGCTGACTGTGGTTGTATCCTGCTATGACTATAGCATTGCATACTGACTGTGGTGGTATCCGGCTATAACTACAGCATTGCATGCTGACTGGTGGTATCCTGCTATGACTACAGCATTGCATGCTGACTGTGGTTGTATCCTGCTATGACTACAGCATTGCATGCTGTCTGTTGTGGTATCGTGCTATGACTACAGCATTGCTTGCTGACTGGTGGTATCCTGCTATGACTACAGCATTGCATGCTGACTGGTGGTATCCTGCTATGACTACAGCATTGCATGCTGACTGTGGTGGTATCCTGCTATGACTACAGCATTGCATACTGACTGCAGTGGTATCCTGCTATGACTTCAGCATTGCATACTGACTGCAGTGGTATCCTGCTATGACTACAGCATTGCATGCTGACTGTGGTTGTATCCTGCTATGACTACAGCATTGCATGCTGACTGTGGTTGTATTCTGCTATGACTATAACAGTGCATGCTGACTATGGTGGTATCCTGCTATGACTACAGCATTGCATACTGACTGTGGTGGTATTCTGCTATGACTACAGCATTGCATACTGACTGTGGTGGTATCCAGCTATGACTACAGCATTGCATGCTCTGCTATGACTACAGCATTGTGATACTGACTGTGGTGGTAGGGGTATAGTGCTGGCTGCTGGCGGAAAACGGTAACTGCGGTGCACGGCAGTTCTCGCGTCAGCAGGCCACAGTATATATGAGAGGAGAACATCTAGGGGGAAAGGTCATAGAGTGGGCCTATCGGGAAGTCCTGGGAACCCACTAGTAGGTTCCAGAAGTGGGGCTTGGTCGGGGCGGAGTGGAGCATAAGAGGGGCCCTGAGCGGGAGCTCGGGGCTGTTGCTGGAAGTGGAATCTCCGTCATGGTTGTTCAAGACCATTGTCATCGCCATCTCGTCGTCATCACCATGTCCTCGTTGTCGTCTCCATCTTCACCATCCCGGGGTGCGGACATTATTTCCCCCTCTATCAGCCCATGGGGGGCTTCCATTTTATGGGATTCTGCGATTTTGCATTGATTTCCGCAAGCAGAACACATTTTCTGTGGCGGACGCGTATCCACTTCCTTGGATGGATGACTCCTTGGATGCCTTGTTGTGTACACGGTTCTTTTTAACCCTCGATTTGTTGTCCGGATTTTGGCACTTGCCTTTGGATGAAGAATCCAGGCCTAAAACCATGTTCCAAACACCCCAAGGATTGTTCCAAGTTAATTGCCTCCCTATGGGGCTGCATTCGGCTTCTGCCACATTCCAGCAGCTTATGGAAATGGTCTTGGCAGGTCTTCAATGGGACTTGTGCCTCATTTACCTGGACGATGGCATTGTATTCGGGGGCACATTTCAGGAGCATATTCTTGGTTCTTTTGGTAAAATCACGTAGATAGAAAAATATAAATAAGAAAATTTTAATAATTTTTTTTAAAAAATAATAAAAATAATGATGAATTAAATATTATGAAAGCAAAAAAACACAATAAAAATAAAAAATAAAAATAGTAAAATAAAATTATAAATAAATTAAAAATAATAAATACAAAAAACCTAAGACGTTTCGATCGCTATACAAGTGGTCTTCATCAGGCGGAGAGAAAAGAGGCGGCAAGCCTCCAAATGTATAAGGGTTCCAAAGTGAGTGGGCGGGGGACGAGAGCTGCGCAAGCAAAACGAGCTGCGCTAGCAACACGCTAATGCAGGAGCTTGTGCAGTACAAACAGCATGGGCGGGGCAGCCAGTCAGCCAGCGGTAATGTAGGAGCAGACAATGGGGGGGAGGAAGGGGGCAGAGATAGGGGGAGAGGAGGGTGGAGGGGGGGTCAGAAATAGGGGGGGAGAGGGGGGAAGAGATGGGGGGGGGGGCATTTCAACTTGCTCCACACATCCACACTACTGACGGTAAAGGTTGACAAGAAAAGACAAGTCATGACCCAAAGTGGTTGATGACATCTTTCCAATGATTGCTGGGTTTAAAACCGTCGTCTCGGTTGAAATTGTGACTGTCTGTATATATGGATGGCTTCGTGAACGAATCTTTGTTGATAGTCAGTCGGCTTGGAAAGTACCATTGTCTTAGAGAAATCAATTTCATGTGAGCCAGCTGCATTAAAGTAATGATCAGCCACGACAGAAGTATTGGTCCTGTCGTGTTTGAGATCTGCCTTATGTTCAAGAACACGGTCAGAGACATGTTGCTTAGTTTCCCCAATGTAACTGCTGCCACAAATACAGCTTAGTTTGTAGACGCCGGGATATTGCATGTGAGGAATTTTGTCCTTCACAGATGGGATCAGGTCACAAATTTTATGCACTGTGTTAAATCGAACCTGGATCTTGTGTTTGTTCATTATTTTGGAAATATTTTTGGTTACCCCTGCTATGTATGGCAAGGTGATGGTTTTGATTGGATCCTCAGATGGCTCCTTCACGGTTGGGGTGATGGCTTTGTGGATAGTGTAGTCAGAATAGCCATTCGCCTTGAGAGCTTGGTGTACGTGCTTGAGTTCACTGGTCAGGTGTTCATGGTCGGAGATACATTGAGCTCTATGGTGTAGCGTTTTGATGAGGGCATTTTTCTGGGATGGATGGTGGTGGGAATCAGGTTTACTTTCGTGTAGACAGAGTGGCTCATTGAGCCATCTGGTCTCATGCCATCCTTTTCTATCTCCATAGTGAATTTGTTTGCTGGGTGTATGGAATTGATGTGGTTGAGGAATTATTTCAGAGCTGGTCGGCCATGTGGCCAGATGACAAACGTGTCATCCACGTATGTCTTCCACAAAGACGGGCGTAGAGTGGATGCCTGGATGGCGTCCGTCTAAAATTTTTCCATTAAAATGTTGGCCACAACCGGAGATGAGGGAGAACCCATTGGGGTGCCTTCAGTTTGTTTGTAGAATGGTCCATTCCAAGTGAAGACTGTATTGGTGAGGCAGTGTCTCACCAGGGCTGTTACATCAGCATTCAGTCCTTGTTGGACCAAATCTTCAATTATTGCAATGGTATCGGGCACAGGAACTTTCGTGAACAAAATAACTACATTGAAACTAACGAGCAAATCACCTGGGGACAGTGAAACCAGGTGAGCTGAGTTAAGAATAGAAGAGGTGGTCTTGCCAGTGAATGGCTGCAAGGTCTCCGACAGATATCGGGCCAGTTTGTAGGTGCGTGAGTCAATGGTGGAGACGATGAGATGAAGGGGTATACCTTCTTCATGGATTTTTAGTAAGCCATATTTTAATTTGTAATTAAAATTTTATTTTACAATTTTAACTTTTTATTTTTATTGTTTTTTTTGCTTTTATTATTTAAAAAAAATTAAATTTTATTTATTTTTGTTTCTATATACGTGATTTTACCGAAAGAACCAAGAATATGAATTCCTGCAGTCACGAACGTTTTAAGTCAAAGTTTCAGGAGCATTTATAAGCATCTGCGGTTCGTGTTTGTCTCAGAGTCCGTAAAACTTTGCTAATGCTGAAGCGTGACTTCTATTGGCCCAGTATGATGGATCATGTATACTACATGGTGAAATGTTGTACTGACTGCACACGCCACAAGCCACTATTACAACTATCACGGTGTCTCAAATTAACGAGCTAGTCAAATTAGATATTCTCGGGCCATTCCCACTACTCAGAGGGGAAAAAATTTCTCCTGGTCGGGGTGGAATATCTTTCCCGGTGGCCGATGGCATGGCCTCTGCCAGACCAGTCGGCCACATCCATTGCGGACAAATTTCTGCACGTCTACGTAATGGATAAGGGAGCTCCTGAACAACTTATTAAATATCAGGGGTGGAATTTTTCTTCTAAATCGTTATGGGAGGTGTGTGACTCGCTGGGTACAAGAAAAATTAGAACTTCGCTCTACCATCCTCAGACGGATGGGATGGTGGAACGCTTGCACAGGACTCTTATGTCCATGTTGTGCCAAAGAGTTAATGAGGTGCTGTTGTACTGGAATTTGCATATCCCCGGTGTCCTGGCTGCATATAGATTGGCCCCTCATGCTTTAACAGGATTCTCCCCGTTTAATATCATGTACAGGAGGGAGAGTGATCCCCCCATGGAAGCACAGTTGGGCATGGACTTGGGTAAAAAGAGGGCCGTCATGCCCATGCCCATGCAGGTCATGCTTAGGCGTTTGAAGGAGGCGCGGGAGGCGTCTCAGGAAAATTCGGCCAAACGGCAGCATGCAAATGAGAAGCTCGTGGGGCAACGGGAGTCCGGGGCCCCATGGACAACTGGGGACAAGGCGTCGTTGCATTGTCCCCAGGTGTCCCTGGGTATGTCCCCTACATTCTACTGGCCGTTGCAGGGCCCTGTTGAGGTGATCAAGGTCAAGAGGCCGCAGTTTGTGTATATACAGGTCGGTCGCCGTCGCTATTTTGTGCACCCGTCACGGTTAAAACCCTATGTTCCACCCTATTAGATAGTTCATCTCCATCTCCAGAGCGGCGGGCGTCTGATGTGTCCGACGAGTCGGGGCGACTGAGCCCAGAAGCTGAAGTCCAGGGATCCCCCGGCAGTGCTTCCGTGTGAAGGACCGTGCATGGAAGCCCAGTTGCCATCTTCTTCTCCCAGGGAGGAGCCGCACCCTTTAGGCCATTTGTGATGTTCCGGTGGTTCCCAGCGCGCAAGTTCCTGCTCGTGGTGGGGGACTGGCGTCGAGGACTCGCTCCAAGAGTGCTTCGTTTGCACTGAACAGCTCGCTTCCCATCATGACAATTGTGTTCCGACGTCGTCCGGCTGGTGGCCACTACCGCAAGCCAGACTGCAGCTTCCGGTTGATCTGGGATCCACCCCAATGCTCATGACTGCGGCGTGCCTGCGGACTTCATGAATTGTTGCACTTCCCTCACGGTTCTGGTTAAATAATTATGGGGTCTTGTTGCTGATGTCCGCTAACCCCTGTTAAAGTAATTGTGTTAGCCGAGACAGCTGTTTTTTTTTTCATGGGGGAGGGGTGATGTAGGGGTATAGCTCTGGCTGATGGTGGCCACCCGCGTGCGCGGGCGAAACAACCACTGGTTCCTGCGTGGGCGCGGCGGTGGAAGGCGACCCATCCGCCTGCAGCCCCTGCGCTGCGGATCCTCCGGCGGGTGCAGCCAGCCCAATTTGGATGACCAGCTGTGCAGCAGAGGAGAACAGTTGTCCGAGGCACCCGGTGAGTTCGCGTGATCCCTCGTCGGCCGCTGCCTCAGGACACATGGCCGGGTTCGCGGATTCCGGGGCTGTTAAGGGGATAACGTTTCTGTTATCATCGTCCTCCGAGGACACTACAGGTGGGTTCTTCCACGTCGCTGCTTTCAATATCAATATTTTTTTTCTTTCCGTTTCTAGCACCAAATGTAGTGACTCAACTCGGAGACAGTAAGACTTTGAGGCACTTATTTTATTTCAAAAGGACCTTCAGGATAACACACACCTGACGTGGGTGAAGACTATTATTATTAAGTCTGTCTATTGTCAGCAACCACTACTCAGTTAGAACTGTTGGTAGGCTGTCTGACTAGCAGCGCCCCATGATGGTGAAGATGGAGACGACGACGAGGAGATGGTGATGACGACGAGATGGTGACGACGATGTACTTGAGAAGCACGATGGGGATCCCACTTCCAGCAACAGCCCCGAGGTCCACCACAGGGGCCCCTCTTATACTCTCAGCGTGGTCTTGCTCCGACCCGGGTATGCCCCCTATCTGGAACCAACTAGCGAGTTCCCGGGGCTTCCCGATGGGCCCATTCTGTAACCTTTCCCCGAGATGTCTCCCTCTCGTGTATATCATGGCTTGCTGACTTGAGTACTGCCATACACCGCAGTTACCCTTTTTTGCCAGCATCCAGCGCTATGCCACTACACTTGTATAGCCTCTCTTCCCTCCCATTCCTATTGCATGCATGTGTGTTGAACTTCTTTCGCACCCTACATAGCCAACCTTGTTAATCGGAGGTGCGGGGAAAGGACAACAACACAAGCAGTCGTCCTAAGGCAGAAAAAATATAATCCAGCAATGAAACTGCTGAACCAGCGAGAGAGCAGTTACAACAAGGTTATATATGTGGCGATGGGCAAGCAGACACCCGCTTGCTTGCCCATCGCCACATATATAACCTTGTTGTAACTGCTCTCTCGCTGGTTCAGCAGTTCCACTGCTGGATTATATTTTTTCCTCCTGAGGACGACCGCTTGTGTTGCGATCGAAAGGTCGTGATTTATTTTATTTTATACCTACGTGACTTTACCAAAAGAACCAAAGAGTATGGATTCCTGCAGTCACGAAAACTTCAAATCAAGATATAAGGACAACAAATTAAACACGAAAAACTCTTCGAAAGAAATGAGTTGTAAATAAAGCTGATGTAAAAGTGCAAAGCTCCAGTGGTTTCCTCATATCGGAAGGAAGAGCATTCCAGACGGCCGCAGAAGCGCATTTGAAAGCGCATGATGCGGTGATAGTTTTTGTTCGATGGCTAGCCAAAAGCCGCTGGGAAGATGACCGGAGTTCGTATAATGGTTTATGGTCATATTTTTTGGGTCCTTCGGTAAAGTCACATAGAACAATTTTTTTTAATATAAAAAACTACGAAGTTTCGATTGCAACACAAGCAATTGTCATTAGGAGGAAAAATGGAGGGGGAAAGCTGCTGAGGCAGGCTGTTTTAAAGGTTTGAAATGGGTGTAGCCCAAGGGTCATAAACGAAGTGGGCTGGGCTAGTGATGTTAATGTGAGAAATTTGCATGTTAATGTAAGATCTAAGGGGGACTTGTACGAGGAGGGCGTGGAGGTGGCTATTGTAATGTGAGAGATTAGCATGTTAATGTAGGCGTCATCAGGATGAAATAAGAGGAGGGAAGGCTGCTGAGGCAGACTGTTTTAAAGGGTTGAAATGGATGTAGCCCAAGGGTCATAAAGAAGTGGGCAGGGCTAGTGATGTTAAAGTGAGAAATTTGCACGTTATTGTAAGATCGGAGGGCGACTTCCACGCCAAGGGTGCAGAGGTGGCTATTGTAATGTGAAAGATTAGCATGTCAATGTAAGATCGCAGAGCCGCCGCCACGACGAGGACGCGAGCGACGGTGTCTGTGTTAGTGTGTGACATTTAACCTGTTAAAGTAAAATCAGAGAGTCGAAAATAACAACTAACATCGGAAGGTAGGATGGAAAAATCACGGCCAGTTATGACATAAACTGGTTAATAACGTCCTTCCAATGATTAGTCAGTCTGTACCCATCTTCTCGGTTGAAATTGTGTCTGTGTCTATATACAGTGGTACCTCGGTATACGACCGCTTTGGAATACGTCGAAATTGGTATACATCGTGTTTTTACGAGAAAAAAATGTCTTGGGATACGACGTCTTGCTTGGGATACGACGCGCTTGCTAGAACTTGTATGGGTCGGGATGAGTTACCGCGTACAGTACCCGCGTATGCCCCGTTCACGACTGAAACAAAGCGAGAGGGGCGGGATGGCGTGGGGGAGAGTGGAGAGAGGCGGGGGACGTGGGGAAGAGGAGCGGGGGGCATGGGGGAGATGGGCAGGGGGCGTGGCAGATAGGAGCGGGGGGCGTGTGGGAGAGGAGCGGGGGGAGAGGGGCGGGGGGGGGCGTTGGGGAGAGGGGCGGGGGGCGTTGGGGAGAGGGGCGGGGGGCGTTTGGGGCTGCCCCCATGAAGGGTGGAGCCCCGGGTCGAGGCGCGCGCGCGCGTGCGCGTGCGTGGTTGAGGCATGCCACGTGACCAGCGCAGCTGGCAGCAACGCGGTCACGTTGCTTCTGTATGCATTTTAGTAATTAGTGTCTAAATTATTTTATACAACCTCATTAATGTATGATATGCTATATAAAATATCATTTGTTATACTCTGGAACAGATGATTTCCTTTCCCTTCATTTATTATGGGAACATTTTTTTTGGTATACGTCATTTTCGGTATAAGTCCTACCTTCTGGAACGAATTAACGACGTATACCGAGGTACCACTTTACCTGGATGGCTTCATGAACGAATCGTTCACAATCTGGGTGATCTAGCAGCAGAGGGTTTTAAGGAAAACTGCTTGGTTGGTTCGATTAAAGATGTCGAATCAGTGATGATATTTTTTTTTTTAACGAGGCGGTTGGTGGGATCTCTATTGATTTTTGTATAGCTACCATCATTAAGTAGGTCCTGAATTTTGTTCTTGTATGTGGTTTTGTCCATGATGTCTCTGGGATTGCCCTTGTCAGCGGAGAGAATGACGATGTGCTCTATCTTTTTGAATTGAGAAAGCTCAAAGTGCTCATCCTTACCGATGTTGCTAGTAGGTGACTTAGCGTTTTTAAGGATTGCAGCGATTTCCGATCTTGCCACGTCTGCAGTAATATGTCCCAAACCCTTAAGGTCTCCTTAGACCTGGGCAATGATATCATCAACTGGGATGTGTTTAGGGGTGACTGCAAAATTCAACCCTTTGGCTAGAACCGATTTTAGGCTGTCGGAAATTGGACTGTTACTCTGATTGATAACAATCGTGTCAACCTCTAACTTTGTTGTAGCTGATGTTTTCACGGAAAAAATTGTGACAGATGCCATCCAGGCATGCACTTTATGTCCGTCCTTGTGGAAGAGGTACGCAGATGACACGTTCGTCATCTGGCCATGTGACCGACCAGCTCTGAACCAGTTCCTCAACCAATTCCATACACCCAGCCATCAAATTCAATATGGAGGTGGAAAAGGATGGCAAGTTACCATTCTTGGATGTTTTAATCGAAAAGAGACCAGATGGCTCAATGGGACACTGTCTACAGGAAAGCCACCCATATGGATGCCTACCTAAAACCTGACTCCCACCATCCATCCCAGAAGAATTCCCTCATCAAAACTCTAGACCATAGAGCTCGATGTATTTCCGACCATCATCTCCTAGCCAGTGAACTGGAACACGTACACCAAGCTCTCAAGATGAATGGATATTCAGACTACACAATCCTTAAAGCTATCACCCCAACCGCTGAGAAAGAACCATCTGAGGACCCAATCAATACCGTCACCTTGCCATACATAGCAGGGGTCACCAAAAATATTTCCAAAATCATTCATAATCTGCGAAGGATGTGATCTCTGACATGCAATACCCCGGCGTCTACAAACTAAGCTGTGTCTGTGGCAGTAGTTACATTGGGGAAACTAAGCGACATGTCTCGGACCGTGTTCGGGAACATAAGGCAGATCTGAAACATGGTAGGACCAATACCTCGGCTGTGGCTGATCACTGTTTAAATGCGATGAGCTCACACGAAATTGATTTATACAAAACGAAAGTACTTTGCAAACCCACCGGCTATCACCAAAGATTCGTTCATGAAGCCATCCAGATATATAGACACAGACACAATTTCAACCGAGAAGATGGGTACAAACTGAGCAATCATTGGAAGGACGTTATTAACCAGTTCAAGTCATAACTGGCTGTGATGTTTCCATCCTACCTTCCGATGTTAGTTGTTATTTTCGACTTTCTGATTTTACATTAATAGGTTAAATGTTTCACATTAACACAGCCACGATCGCTCACGTCCTCGACATCACGGTGGCTTTGCAATCTTACATTAACATGCTAATCTCTCACATTACAATAGCCACCTCTGTGCCCTCGGCGTGGAAGTCGCCCTCCCATCTTACATTAACATGCAAATTTCTCACTTTAACATCACTAGCCCCGCCCACTTTGTTTGTGACCCTTGGGCTACACCCATTTCAAACCTATAAAAAGTCTGCCTCAGCAGCTTTCCCCCTCCTTTTTCCTCCTGATGACGATTGCTTATGTTGCGATCGAAACGTCATAGTTTTTTGTGTTATAATTTTGTTCTGCGTGACTTTACCAAAAGATACTCTTTGGTTCTTTCGGTAAAGTAACGTAGGTATAAAAATAAAAAATAAATTACATATCACGACGTTTCGATTGCAACACAATCGGTCATTCTCAGACAGAAAAAATCCAGCAATGGAACTGAAGAACCAGCGGCCATACCTACGTGACTTTTACCGAAATAACCAAAAAGTATG
The DNA here is from genome assembly GCF_048934315.1 of Petromyzon marinus. Classification (NCBI taxonomy): domain Eukaryota; kingdom Metazoa; phylum Chordata; class Hyperoartia; order Petromyzontiformes; family Petromyzontidae; genus Petromyzon; species Petromyzon marinus. Next base: position 231,687 of record NW_027423085.1, read on the forward strand.
GATTCCTGCAGTCACGAAAGCTTTAAGCCATGGTTTATGCTCCTTAATAAATGAGAAAATCTAGAAATCCCCGTGGAGGACAAATAGAGCGGACTTTGAGCGTTGGAATGTAAGCTCGTGGATTATTGCATTGCGCGGGTGCATGGGGATATTGCGGGGACAGTGGCTTCCACACAGAACTTCGATGTGGGGTCTATCTCCGTTAGATTATTGGGCAAGTTGTAACACAGGGACGCGTTGAATATGGAAGACTACATACTCTAATCTCCACTAACAGATTATATCCTCATGTTTGCGTCAGGATAAACAATTCATACATTACAGCCTACGGTGCTACACATTTCAGGTAGCGGTAGTGCTATGGTTAACGTGCTGTGATACAAACCCGGCAATCCAGGTTCGATTCCCGTTCACGGTCAACACCTGCGATGGTTATCTGAACCGGTCCCGGGCCTCCCCTTGGTCTATTTAGCCTTAAATGAGTACCTAGTGCGGTTTGTAGTAAGCTTCGCCACTGAGGAGACAAAGGCGGCTGGGAATGGTGCTGTTAAGGCTTCAGCAGGGATCTTTGTCTTTGTTTGCTAGACAGCATAGGTCGGCCTCTGTAGAGGAGGCAGAGAAGCAGGCTCGTGAAGGACGCTACTGGGCAGTGCCAGGGTAGGTGCACTGTGAGTCTATTGGGCAGTCGGAGGCCGTCACCCTCCAACAACAGCAGAGGTTGGAGGAGCAACGCTCAGAACTAGCATCATCAGGCGGCAGCAAGCATTGTGTATAAATTCACCTGTTTTGGTCTTAAGAAAAATCGTGCAAAATATAGAAAAGGTAAGAAAGTCACAAAACATAAATACATAACCAAACAAATTATGAAGTCCAAATTTGCAACACTGAATGCATTCTTGGGGCAAGGCAGCAAAACAAAAATCAATAGTCCCAGATTTCGATTTAAAGCGTTCGTGACTGCAATGATTAATCTTCTTTGGTTCTTTCGGTAAAGTCACGTAGAATGAGAATAAAATAATAAATTGATAAAATAAAATGACGCAATAATATTCTCATCAGAAGGCCGATTGTGTTGTGGCCGAAACGTCGTGAGAATATTATTGTGTTATTTTATTTTATCAATTTATTATTTTATTCTCATTCTACGTGACTTTACCGAAAGAACCAAAGAAGAATAGTCCCAGACTTCACCAAAACAACAACACACTGCACATGAACATTGAACTATCGATGCATGAGGGGCAAGGATCAAGGATACAAATCACATTTGCAATTTCTTTTGTGTCCAGCAACTCCGATTATAACGTTTGGCTCCGTACTATGCAAAATTAGTTAAATGTACAACAGTTATAGTCTGCAACGTCAAAGGCTTGGTCACCTATTCATATTTTTGTTTGAGGAAGAGTTAAATGGAAATTTGATGGACGTCTTATGTTTCTTGGGTTAATGAATTAGATAAGTGCAACGCAGATTTGCCAATACGGGTTTTATGAATGACCAGGGCCCACTTTAGATGTCTTCTTGCATCAAGGCGATGTGAGACTGGATTGTAAGATGTTTAAGTCGAGGGAACACCTAGCCTGGCATGCAATCGGTGTGTTTGGTAGCTGCACGACTATCTGATGAGCTCTCGGGTTGGAAAACGCGTGGCGCATCGTGCCAATGCGCGACATTTCGCTTGCCCAGTTCCTCAGGAAGCTCGCTCACTCCAGGCACGTGGGGCGCAACATTCATGCGGAACAACAAATAAAAGATCCCCCGCGTAGGCTTAACAGACCGTTGGTGCAAGTGCTGTTACGGAGCACCGCCTATGAAGGCCAGCACGGCACGTGGGGTTGGGTGGCCAGCACCACCCCCGGCCGCCTTTGTCTCTCCCGAGTGGCGATGTTTACACATCGCACCAGGTACTCATTTGAGGCTGAGTCGACCTAGAAGAGGCCCAGGACCGGTTCACATAATCGAACTCGGGTCGCCAGGATCTTAGCGCAAAATACACTATTTTCAAATGAATATGAGTTTTAGTCCATGTTAATTTATGGCCATATGTATGCCTATATATATTGATAAATATTACTAATGTTGTTCATTTACAGAGATGCAGAGTTAAATTGAGACTATATGGATGAATAAAACAAGATACAGAGAAGTCAGCAAAGTAACATTCTATCAGCAATGCCATCCATTCAGAGCATCGGCTCGATAACCGATGTGCCACCGCTCCCCACACGCGGTACAACGCACACCTGTGAACATCGATCGGAGAATTCGTAGCCTCTTTGTAGATGCCATTCCGGATAAAGCCCTCTCTCCATGAGTGTTACTGTGTTCTTTACTTTGCCATGGTTCGGTAAAGGGGTCGGTGCCTCAGGGACCGGACGTTCAAGTACTCACCACTGACGTTAGCGTTGCGCTCTCTTGCCCGTCACTAAGCGAGCATTGGATCCAGCAGCGGATTGAGGAGATTGCCGGTGCACCTCTCATTGCTGCCTCGGGTGTAACTGCAGCTGCATTCCCCATCCCAGTAAAAAGTCATTATCTTTGTTCAATCTATAACTATAGACTAAAAGTTACAATGTAAATTCTAGATTTAAAGCTTTCGTGACTGCTAGGATCCATACTCGTTGGTTCTATTGGGTAAAGTCACGTAGGTGAAAATAAAATAACAAAAAATCACGACGTTTCGGCCACGACACAAGCGGCCTTCATCAGGTGACGGGACGAGACTGTCTGGAGGACAGCGCTGGAGTGGAAGAAGCCACGCTTAGATCACGACCTTTAAGCTGTGTGAGAAGAAAAAGACCACGCGCCTTGACAAAGGAATTAGCATATAATTTAGCATTGAATGGCTCATTGAAATAGCTAAGTTAAAGTATACACATCCGCAGAGGTACCCCTTGACAAAGGAATTAGCGTTGGAGTGGAAGAAGCCACGCTTAGATCACGACCTTTAAGCTATGTGAGAAGAAAAAGGCCAAGTGCCTTGACAAAGGAATTGGCATATAATTTAGCATTGAAATGGCTCATTGAAATAGCTAAGTTAAAGTATACACATCCGTAGAGGTACCCCTTGACAAAGGAATTAGCATCGAATTTAGCATTGAAATGGCTGAGTGATTAGTTTGTAACTGGTCACAGAAATTGCTACGTTAAAGTTAGAGCATATACGTTCACCGAGGCACCTAGTACTCATCAAACAGGAGAATTTAGCGAAACACAACCACGCTCAGACATCGGACCTGTGTGCGAGCAAACAAGGTGTTCTGACAAAGAAAATTAGCATAAAAAATAGCATTTGATTGTCGGATTTTAGGAAAGAGGTGGTGTACGTGCCGGTGGACTCGCAGTTTGGCGTGGGGGGGGGGGGGGGCGGGAAGGGGGGAGTTTACCTATTGGTGGTGTGAAAAGGGGGACTTTATAAGAGCTGCGAAAGTTTGGGGTACCACTACTTGAAAAATATACTGTACCATTGAAATTAGTTTAATGTTTAGTTCGATTTAGAACATCTTTCCAATGGTTGCTTAATTTGAAACCATCCTCTCGGTTGAAATTGTGTCTGTGTTTGTAGATCTGAATTGCTTCATGAACAAATCTCTGATAAAAGCCCGTGGGTTTGCAAAGAACCTTGGTATCGGAGAAAATTATATCGTGATCCCCCACAGCATTGTAACATTGATCAGTCACGGCAGAAGAATTCGTTTTGCCGTGTTTCAAATCTGATTTGTGCTCGCGAATTTGGTCAGAGACATGTCGCTTTGTCTCACCGATCTAGCAATCACTGCAGGTACAACTCAATTTGTAAACCCGGGGTACTGTAAATCAGGAATGACATCCTTCACGGATGGGATCAGATCACGAATTTTGTGTACTGTATTGAACCGGACCTGGATCTTGTGTTTGTTTAGAATTTTGGAAATCTTTTTAGTAACGCCTGCTATATATGGAAGTGTGAAGGTTTTGACCGGAGTATCAAGTGGTTGTTTCTGTATGGAGGGAGAGACAGCTTGGCGGATGGTGCGGTCAGAGTAACCATTCCTTTTGAGGGCCAGGTGTACATGTTTTAATTCACTGGTCAGGTGGTATTGGTCCGAAATGCAATGAGCCCTATGGTATAAAGTTTTGATGAGATAATTATTTTGGGCTGGGTGGTGGTGGGAATCAGGTTTCAAGTAGGAATCTGTGTGGGTGGGTTTCCTGTAGACAGAATGCCCCAATGAGCCATCAGGTCTACTCTCAAACAGAACATCTAAGAATGGTAGCTTGCCATCTTTCTTCACTTCCATGGTGAATTTGATGGCGGGATGTCTGGAATTGATGTGGTATAGGAAAAGGTTCAGAGCTGGGAGGCCATGTGGCCAAATGACGAAAGTGTCATCCACATATCTCTTCCACAGGGAAGGTCTGAGGGTGGAAGTCTGGATAGCATCTGATTCAAATTTCTCCATGAAAATATTGGCTATCACTGGTGATAAGGGGGATCCCATGGGGGTACCCTCATTTTGTTTGTAGAAGGAGCCCTTCCAAATAAAGTAGGTATTGTTGAGGCAGTGCCTAACCAGTGCAGGTGTGTCGGGGTCTAGTGCATGTTGGACCAAATTTTCAATTATTTCAATATATTTTCATGGAGAAATTTGAATCAGACGCTATCCAGACTTCCACCCTCAGACCTTCCCTGTGAAAGAGATATGTGGATGACACAAACCCACGGGCTTTTATCAGAGATTTGTTCATGAAGCAATTCAGATCTACAAACACAGACACAATTTCAACCGAGAGGATGGTTTCAAATTAAGCAACCATTGGAAAGATGTTCTAAATCGAACTAAACATTAAACTAATTTCAATGGTAGAGTATATTTTTCAAGTAGTGGTACCCCAAACTTTCGCAGCTCTTATAAATTCCCCCTTTTCACACCATCAATAGGTAAACTCCCCCCTCCCCCCTTCCCCCCCCCCCCCCCGTGCCAAACTGCGAGTCCACCGGCATGTACACCACCTCTTTCCTAAAATCTGCCAATCAAATGCTAATTTTTATGCTAATTTCTTTGTCAGAACACCTTGTTTGCTCGCACACAGGTCCGATGTCTGAGCGTGGTTGTGTTTCGCTAAATTCTCCTGTTTGATGAGTACTAGGTGCCTCGGTGAACGTATATGCTCTAACTTTAACATAGCTATTTCTGCGAGCAGTTACAAGCTAATCACTCAGCTATTTCAATGCTAAATTCGATGCTAATTCCTTTGTCAAAGGGTACCTCTGCGGATGTGTATACTTTAACTTAGCTATTTCAATGAGCCATTTCAATGCTAAATTATATGGTAATTCCTTTGTCAAGGCACTTGTCCTTTTTCTTCTCACACTGCTTAAAGGTCGTGATCTAAGCGTGGCTTCTTCCACTCCAGCGCTAATTCCTTTGTCAAGGGGTACCTCTGCGGATGTGTATACTTTAACTTAGCTATTTCAATGAGCCATTTCAATGCTAAATTATATGCTAATTCCTTTGTCAAGGCGCGTGGTATTTTTCTTCTTACAATGTAAAGTTAAATTTTAATGTGCAACGTCTGGCACTTTTCTTGCTGTTGTTTAAACCGAGCTTGGAAATGTATATACTTTTGAAATATGAACTTGTATACTTTATCTATGTTATATATTCATTCTTGGTGCTTTGCTTACCTTTCCTCTACTTTGCACTCCTATTCGTGTTTTTGCATTGTTGTAACTTTTTGACTGGCACCTTTGGGACACCTTTGAAAGAGAGCTTGAGAGCTCATCGGATTTCTCCAGGATAAATAAAGATTCTGATTCTGAACTAATTTCACCACAAAATTTATTTATATGAAAAAAATACCGTCGAGGCCGTGAAATCGCCGTGCCTCCTCGTAATGCGAGAAACTGAGATTTACCTGAGGGGGGCCACGGTGACAAGATGTTAACTCCCTCGATTGGTATACAGAAGACCGTGGGTTTGATCCCGACTGTGACGCCTGCTGTATATTTGGAGTTTGCATGTCTTTCTCCCTGTGGTTGAGTGGATTTTTCTCCGGGTCCTCCAATTTTTCCCTCCACATTTAGAATCTATATGCCTTTAGAGTATTTGGCTGCTATAAATTCGCACGTGATAAGTTACTTCGTTGTGCTATAATTTGTGGTCAGCTCATTTATAAAAAGAGCTGTACAGCTTAATGGGACTTACCAGGTAAAATAAAAAAAATAGTGAGTCAGTTAGATTAGTCCCAACAATGCTCTTATCGGGTGCACAGGGCACAGCGAGGCAACCAGAAGAGGTGATGAGTCATCACGCGAATCTGATTCTCGTCTACTCTTGCATATGGCAGCAATCGGCTCGGGAGCTCAGGAACTGGATGCCAATGTCAAGGTCTGCTAGCCACGAGAGGACTGCAGGAGAGAATTTGTGTAGTGTTATTCCTCCTCCATTGAAGGAGTGCAGACAACAGTGGTTTAATAACAGTCAGCACAAAGCATTACACTACTAATAATACTCATCTAGAATTAGCTCGTAATCCACAGAATTAGCAGTTAATCCACTTTAAATAACCTCGTAATCAATATTTACTTATATCCAGGAAAGCCACATTGAGTGGAAAGACTCATTTTAAGGAGGGGCTTGCTGATGCTACATTGAGTTTTTATTTTAAGTTGTTCATAGCCAATAAATGATCAGCTGTGTTTATTATTATACGCAAGTGGGAGCAAACCCAAGAACCTGGTGAAAACCCACGTGTTGCACGAGGCAACGTTCAATCCCGGTTCAGATTGAAACAGATGGCGATTAGTCCACTTGATGTATCGTCCTCTCTTGACGAGCCAGGGTAAGGCACTTCCTCGAAGCCCACGGGAAGGGAGTTTCACGACATCATCTGTGGGTGATCCACCAACCCTCCCTGCTGCCTCTATAGTGCTGGATTACCGGGGACGTGCGAAGCCGCCACCACCCGGTTCTCTCTCATATGTACGATGTTACATATGGACACAGTCATCGTGGTAATGTTTATTGCAGGGCAGACCGGTATCCATCAACATCACGAACCCACTGCGTGAGGCTATATCAGCAAGAAGACCGTCCCTCTGCAGAGCAAGGGTCGTGCTCATCAAGATGCTCCCCGTGACTCATCGCCTGCTGAGGAGTTCCCACTCTGTGACTGTGCGCCCGATAGCAGCATCGCCGCCGGGACTCCTTTGGGGTGAAGTATCTAGCAATGTAAAAGGAAATGGTGTTTCCCTGCCTCAAGGCCATCTCTGTGAAACATAATAAACACAGAGTGGGAATTGTGACTCGGGTCAGGTGAAACATTCACAGATGGCATCTTTATTCAGAGCAGGTGAAATACAACGATCATAGGCGATGCTGACAAGGGCAGCCCTTTAAAAAGATAGATTTTAACAGCAAGACTTAAAAATATTGGGAAATATACAAGATAATTAGGTGTTTGTTGATCTTCTTTGGCACCGTACGTAGCCAACCGTGCTAATCGGAGGTGCGGGGGAAGGACAACAAACTACCGAAAGAACCAAGAATATATTATATGCATTGTCTTTGAAACTGGTTGGTCCACACCAGAGACAGCTTTCTTTGGAGCCTAGTCTCAAACAGTGTTAATGCAGACAAGATTCCTTGTAAAATGTTTCACTTTGGTGTTTTAACATCTTAACACCTATATTTTTTTTTATTTAAAGCTTTCGTGACTGCAGGGATTCATATTCTTGGTTCTTTCGGTAAAGTCACGTAGAAGGGAAACAATCAAATAATAAAAATATAAAACAATAAAATTCTCAAGACGTTTCGACTGTAACACAAGCCATTATCATCATCATGATTGTTTTATATTTTTATTCTTTTAATGTTTCCCTTCTACGTGACTTTACCGAAAGAACCAAGAATATTAATCCCTGCAGTCACGAAAGCTTTAAATCAAAATCTTAACACTTGTTTTGTTGCCAGATAAAGGGGAAAACCTATTCTCATATTTTGGTACTGGCAAAGGAAAAAAAGCAGTTCTAAAGAAATTCGCTTTTAATCTAATTTATTATTTAAAAGTGCATAGCTTCAGTGGCTTCATAATATCGGAAGAAAAAACGTTTCAGACGGTGGCAGAAGCGCATGGGGAGGGATATTTAAACATGCGTTTAGATTATTAAGATAATTTGGCTGCTATAAATTTGGCTGCTTTTCATTTCCACATGATAAGCCAACTTCGTGAAGCTATCATTTGTGGCCAGGTTGCTTCTGAAAAAAGAAGCTAATACTTCAATGGGCTTTACCTGGTAAATTAAATATTGTTTATTTTCCTTTCAATTTTTTGTAGTGATTTGTTTACCTTTCCTATACTTTGCACTCCTATCGTGTTTTTATTGTTTGTTGATGTAACGCTTTGACCTACCCCTAATGGACATCTGTGAAAAAGAGCTTCATAGCTCATCGGATTCCTCCTGCAATATACATAAATATTCGGATTTTGATGTGACAGGCACTCGTGCAGAAATTGGTGAACGGCAGTGAATTGATGAGACGTTAAAGGCAGATTGTGAGAGCATAACGCGAGAGACACACAATATGGCGGGAGACAGAGAGAGAAAGACACACACAATCCAACGTTCTCCCATACAAGCTTCAACAGACTGTTGAAAGTTGTATGGGTGAAGGCTGGCACGAGCAACACCACATCCGGCCGCCTTTGTCTCACCAGTGCTGATGTTTTACACACCGCACCCGATACTCGTTTTAGGCCGAGTCGACATAGGGGAGGCCCAGTACGGTTCAGATATTCGTCACCCGATATTGGAGGTGAGCGGAAATCGAACTCGTGTTCACTGTTCCGCGGCTCCAAATGCATACAGACATGCGCACGCACATACCCACAGTAGAATGTGAACTCAATTCGTCTCACGTGAACGTGAATGGATAAGGGGATGCTGACTTATAAACAACCTGGCTCGGTGAGAAGCCTTATCGAGGTGATTAGAGGAACGTGATTTGATTATCCCTGCAACTGCAAAGCTCACAAAGTGTATCGATTGGGATGAAGTCCGCGCACCTGCCTTGACATTCATCCCACGATAGCGTTCAGCCACAGCAAGGGGCAATCCTTAATTGCCTCATCGTTGTTTAATTCCGCAATTGCGGTCGGGGGTATGTGGGGAGCGTGTTGGACTTTGACCATTCCTAACCACGTTGGTGAAGGACAACGGTGAGTATAGGTGAGAGGGCGAGTTGCACAGTCACCCATGGTCCCCGTGGTCCATGTCCCTTCTCAAAGGTTTCTCGAAGGTTCTGCCACCACCTCCTCCTGATCCAAAAACAGTGTTCTTCACTCATTTTCAGAGGGAGGCTACTTCAGCCGATATGACATCAGTCTGAGAGCCGCCACACCGCCTCACCTGCAAGGGGTGTTTTCATATCTATGTGCTGTCAGGGGTCACACTGAAGGCCACCTGGGGCCGCCATTGGCCCGTGGGCCTTGAAATGAAGAACACTGCTCTAACCGATCCCAATCGTCCTACTGTGACTGCCTTAGCGGGGCGGCTGCCCATAGTAATTGGCACGTTTTGTTTAGGTGACAAACCTTGCTGATTAGCTGTGTCGGGTGGTGGTGGGTTAACGACACATTTATATTTACGCGAAATAATCCAAAAAAACTTTACTATGCGGTACACAGTTGCTTCGCAGCTAAAAATGCCCCACGGTTCAGTGCGACTCGTATGGATAAATAAGAAAGCAGCAAAAACAAATTAATCGGTTCCATATTTCCCCATCATCCCGTTCTCCCCGCGGGTCCCTCAGCCCTGCGGAGCGCTGACGGCCTGGCAAGTGGGATGACGAATCGCCTGTGAATCACCGCACACGCGGCAGGCTGTGGATTCGTCTCGCAGGTCACGAAGCTCAGCCACGCAAGCAAACGACAGCTGTCCGTGTTCAGACTCGTCTCTTAGTCCTCCTGCGCTCGGAGCACGAACAGTAATCTGTACGAGGTTCGTGGGTTAGATCCCGACTTAATCGAGCGGAGCGCCGGGCGGATGTAATGCGGCAAGTTGACAGTAGGGGGCACAGGTGGTACATCTGCCAGTCATCTAATTCAGTCAGCCCATGGCCCCTGGGTCTGTCCCGTGACCTTCAGTATATTTTGAGTTTATGTCTCACTCTCTCGCCCCGTGGTCGCGTGCATTTTTTTTCGGGTCCTCTGGTTTTTCCCTCCTCATTCAGAATCAACAATGTGCGTGTAGTGTCTGCCTGCAATACAATGTCCACACAATAAGCCACTTTATGGAGCTATCATTTGTGGTCAAGTCTATTCTGAAAATAGCTAATAAGTCAGTGGGCCTTACCTGGTAAATTAAATAGCTTTTTTTAGTTTTTCATTTATTGATACATTTATTTTGAGTGATTTGCTTACTCCTATCGTTTAAGTTTCTGACCCATCCCTACTGGACATCTCTGAAAAATATCTTCATAGCTTATCATATTTCTCCAGGATAACTAAATATTCTGATTCTGATAATAAAACGCAAAGACTGAGGTTATATATATATACATACACGCACATCTAGGAAATAAGCATCTTGGCAAAATAATTACGTTGATAGGAGCACATTTAAAAGTTAGTGCGATTTTAAATGAGCCGTGGTCAGTCTTCTCTATTCGTTATTTCCACCTTTTCGGTGTCGCTATCTATGCCAATTAATAATGATTATAATTATTACTATTATTAGACGTCTGCCGGACTTCCGTTTAAGCCGTTTAATTTCATTTGTTCGACAAATAATCCCGCATAGCCAGTTATGTTATCCAGCTAGTTTCTGTAGCAACGGCCTACATCAGCCACCAACAGTGGAGTAATTGTGGTTGGAGTGGAGAGGCGCCCAGCCAGCAGCCAGCCAGGAATCTCGAGGTACGGATCATCATTAATCGTGCTTTTGGAATGATTCCCCTTCATCCAAGGTGTCATCACTTCGCCACTGCAGATGTTAGCCGTGTCTTGCTATCTAACTCGGCTCGGCGGGTTGTTATTTTAATGTGCCAGGCGCGGCACCACCACTCCAACATCCTTCTCCATTCTACCGCGGTCTACCGATTCTGAGACGCACATTTGGCTTGTGCATTTTAAAGCAAAAGTTATAATCCAGGAGACGTCCACATGTAAGAGCACGACCCGCAGCTTCGTGTAGAGTGAGCGAGGAGGCTCGTTAAGGATGCTACTGTGCAGTGCCAGGATACGTGCACCTAGAAGACGCTATTGGGAAGTTTGAGGCAATCGTCCTCCAACAACAGCGGAGGGCAGAGGAGCGACGCTCACAACAATGAGCGGATAACCGGGTCGAAAAAAATACAGGAAGTTGGCACAATAGGGGGTACAGGTGGTGCATCTGCCAGTCATCTCAGTCAACCCATGGCACCTGGGTCTGTCCTGTGACCTACTGTTAGAGGGTCTTCGACAATTCACGTGGCCTCAAAGTGCACATCGCCTGGCACAAGTGTCATGGTAACGTCACCACCACTTAGTGGCGAATGGCGACTTTTTGTTATTGTGAAGAGCAGCGCTCGGCGCTACGAACTTGGTGACCTGAGTTCGATTCCTGCTCACGGCCTCCCCTAACTTCGACTCAGCCTCACATTATTACCCGGTACGGTGTAATGTGTTAACATGGCCACTGGGGAGATAAAGGCGTCCGGGCGTGGTTCTGGCCACCCAACCCTCGTGTGCTGTGTCAGCCTTCATTGGTGCTCGCTTACAGCACTTTCTCCAACAGTCTGTTCAGGCTATACGGCGATCTTTGTCTTGTGTGAGGCCAAATATGTATGTTTTGGGATTCGTCTTATAATTTGGAGAAGCATACAATACGTTGAAAGGCGTTCGTCAAGGCTGGACCTATAACGACCTGGACCTCAGTGCAATAAACGTCACAGAGACCGTGGCGCAGTGCACAAACCACTGCAAAGACAAAGACTCATGTATAGCTTCTATGAGGCTGTTGGGACAAGTGCTGTTAGCAAGAAGTACCAATAAAACCCGGTACCACCACACCCGGCCACCTTCGTCTCTCCAGTGCTGCTGCTTTATACACACATACACCGTACCATCCTACTCATTGGAAGCTGAACTCTGTTCCACCGTGCATTAACAACAGCCGCCATCCGCCATTAAGTGGTGGTGACGGCACCACGGCGCTTGTCACAGGCTAAGTGCACTTTGAGTCGACTTGCAGTGTGGGAGGCTTGCTACTGGTAGGAGTCCCAGGACAGGCCCAGGTGCTATGGGTTGACTGCTGTGCCAGCTGGGTGCAGGAGGAGTTCACGGGACAGACCCAGGAGCGGTGGGTTGACTGAGATCACTGGCAGAGGCAACGCCTGTGCTCCCCACTGTGTGCGTATGAATTCAAATATTTTACCGTACTTTCCTTCCTCTCCACGTTTATACAATGTTCACCTACCTCCACCAACCCGGTTTGGTCAGCGTGGTGAAGTATGGTCAATTAACCGCCTCTACAACACACTCGTTAACAACAATGCATTGAAAGGACATGGATATAATTGTCGACGTTTCGAGCAATGCTCCTACTTCATAGCAGGTAAACAGATATAGTGGGTACCGAGGGTTTGAGACCAGCGCTGGCTGACACCATGGGGGCCTCGTGACAATCACACAGCACAGTACAGCATTAGAACACGTAATTTGTCAATTGCATGAATGTGAAATTTCGTAAAATCGAACTTTGTAAATAGAGAGATACTTGAACATGAAGCAGGCCACCTCCATAACCTTCTTCCATTCCTCTCTGAAGGCCTCACCTCTTTTTAATAGCCCATCCCCTTCCTCTTCCCTCCCCACCGTTCCATTTTGTTCCGTTCCTTCCCTATATCTCTTGCATGAAGCCACATGTCCTCTGTTCGGGACACTCATTCCTCGGCCCTTGCACTGCCCTTGCCATATAAATCACTTTGTTTTTGTTACAGCTTTTAAATGTTGGAAAGCGTGCCTTGACCAAAGGTGCTCTATAAATATAGAAAAGGATAGGATCCCAGCTATGACCACATCCAGCACCTACATCACACAAATGTACTATCCCCATGTTAACAATAATTAGTAACTATATATGACCACAAACCTATTGAGCAGAAGTTATTTCTGGGCAGTATTCGGGTTACGAACCTAGTTCGTTCCTGAGATCTGTTCGAAATTCGAACGGTTCGTAAGCCGGCAGTTCAGTTTGCAATTGAGAGTTCGCATTTTAAATCAATATTTTTCTTTTTTTATATATTTCATGGAAGCGGGCGTTCGTAAGTCGGACACTCGCAAGTCGAGGACTGTCTGTTTACTTTGGGTTAGATGGTTTGAGTATAAAGGCAATATTCAGATATACTCTCCACCATCCGTCAGAGCAAATCAAATCAAGTGGTCACGTGGGAACCAATACCAATTAATTTGTTTTTTTTACAATCCGTCTTTGAATCGTTGGTGACCGGGCTGAGGCCATCAGCTAACTATACCGGGAGAGCCCTGCCAGTCACAGGCAGGGTGCCACGGTGACTAGGAGATGTTAACTACCTCGCCTGCTATGCCTGTTGTATGCTATGCCTGTTTGGAGATTGCATGCCTCTTTCGCTTCGTGGTCGCTGGGATTGTTCTCCATATTTGGAATCAAAGTGCGTTAAGAGTATTTGACTGCTGCTACAAATGTACACGTGATTAATGATCCACTTCGTTGAGCTATTATTTGTGGCCAGGTCGCTTATTTAAAAAAAGCTGTATATCTTAGTGGACTTTACCTGGTAAAATAAAAATAAAAGTTTAGTTTCAGTAGCCGGGGTTGAACCCAGATTCTCAATGGTACCAGTCCAGCGCTGATCTTTGAGCAACCTGGCTACCTCTCTAATTGTCGACACGACGACTATGCGATGTGGCATTATTTCAAGCGTTTGGTGCATACGCATTTATTTATTTGGATGTGGCAATGCTAAAGTGAGTGGTGCAGTATTGATTAGCGCGCTAAACTGTGAACCCAGCGATATGTAGATTTGGAGGTTGGTTTACTCCAGATAAGAATGCAAATTACACCAACGACCGAGTTCAAACGGCTGGAAGTCGTGTGGGGCACTGTTGCGCAATCTGTAGGTGGCAGGCTGTCTCAATCGCCCGGAGGGGTGATTCATTGCAGGGCTGCGCCACTATCTCTATGCAAGCAGTCGAGAATACATGACTGATAACGGCTTGCAAAAGTTCAGTAAACTATATTTGTGTAAAGTAAAAAACAATAGGCAATAAAGTGCATATAATCAGTACGTGCCGTGTTACCACATTGTATGTTAATTTACTTAAATAGCATCGTGCAAATATGTTCTCCTACAAACGAACTCTATTCTCATTGCCATGAACTAAAACTTAATCTTGTCACGTTTAACAAAAGCTATAAATCGCGACGTTATAAACTAAAAATAACCTTTGGGATTTATTGTCAAGCAGAGGAGTGTAACCTACATTCATCTGGGGGGGATGGGGGAGGAGTGCACGTTTTACCGCTCACCACCAACGCCTTCATGCTGTTCCACGTTTCAGACACCATGGGACCAGCCCGACAACGCATCCACCAGAAAGACACAGAGCTTAACGTGTGCGTAACCACTATACGCGCCCACGCTTGGACCTAAAAGGTTTGGATCGATCGTTAGGCATTTGGTAAGTGACCTGTTGACCAAGACACTACCGTCCTCAGAAGATGCAAGGGAATTCACAGTTTTATTTACCAGTTAAACTCAACTGTGCTCTTAGCTCTTGTTCATAGGCGAGCTGGTCACACGTAATGATAGCTGATGATCGCAGTAGCTGATATCACCACACGTGAGAATTTATAACAGCAGTCTAATCATCTGAACCAAGGAACCCGGATAAAAACCCAAGCTCCGACCACCACAGCGAGAGCACACGCCAACTCCAAAAGTATAACAGAGGCACCGCCAGGGTCCAGCATGACCTCCTTTGTACCGATCGAGGGAGATAACATCTTCTCAGCGGCAAATAGCAGCGAAACATTGCCTTAGCATTAAAATTATGGATTCACATCTCCAATACAATATTTTGGGGAAACTATCTGAACGTGGTGCTCTGGATGGATGACTGCTTCTTCTCTGTCTTGTTTTATTTATACACACAATCTCAATGTAACTCTACATCTCTGTAAATAAACCACATTATACATATCAATCTAGCGTCCACGCAACGATCCCCTCCCCCTAGCCCACACACCCCCCCCCCCTTGCCCCGTGCCCCGTTCTTACCTAGAAACCTCTTACCATGGCATCTCTCTCCCACTTCAGTAGAAAAAACTTCTTGCTGTTGGGTTTCCCACCTGATGATGATTGCTTGTGTTGCAATAGAAACGTCGTGATTTATTTTATTTTATACCTACGTGACTTTACCGAAAGAACCAAAGAGTATTATAAATATCTATAAATATATGTTGGCATATATATCTGACCATCAGTGAACGTGAAATAAAACTCGTGTTCATAGCCCTGCACAAGTATTTGAGCCTTGGGACGCTAGTTCGACTCCCATTCATGGCCACCAACAATAGTGGTGATTATCTAAACCGGTTCTGGGCCTCCCCTAGGTCGACTCAGCCTCAAATGATAAAATGGTGCGGTAATGCAGTTTGACTTGGTGCTGGCCACCCACCTTCTGTGCTGTGCCTGCCGTTATTAGGTGCTCACTAACAGCTCCATAAGTCTATTAAAGCGATATGGGGAATCGTTTTCTGTGTTTGGTAGAGAAACCTTTCCAAAAACAAGATTTCCTATGTGGGTCGCTCGACCTCTAAATTAATCAGGCGTAAAAATGTGATTTGATCAACTTCTATGGTTAACGGGACAGTCTATGTGTGGGTGATGTTTACATCCACGATAGCATGGTTGGCTAAGTGCAGTGCAAAATAAATTGAACATACAAACAACAACAGGACGTTTCCTTCATCTGACCACTGCTACATAGAAGCGACTTCTCTGTCCGTGGCCAGGAGCAGCTTCAAAGCCCCTACATTTACTTTAGCCGATGATATCACAAGTGATGTCCACCGTTGTTGTACAGCAGCCCTTTTGACTGCATTCCATTGTAATGAGAGGCTGCCCTGCTGCAATTAACTCGTCACCACACTTGCGATCTAGAGGTCGATCCTTAGGCCTGGCATTTGGAGCGACGCTGCAAGCTTCTTAAATCTCGCTGCCTCTGTCCACCCAGCTGCGTAAATGGATACAGCACAGTTGGTCGATCGGCAGGTCGCATGCGGTGGTGGGGTAAAGCGTGGGTAACTCCCACCTCTTCCAACATGGGAAGCATCTTGCAGGGCTGTACCTTTACTGACCGCACCGTCATTGATAAACCACGACGTGCATGGGTCCACGTATGACATGCGAGTAGGGGGTCCACGTGCAGCGTGCGAGGATGCGAGGAAGGGATTCACGTGCAGCGTGCGAGTAGGGGGTCCACGAGCAGCGTGCGAGGAGGGGGTCCACGAGCAGCGTGCGAGGAGGGGGTCCACGAGCAGCGTGCGAGGAGGGGGTCCACGAGCAGCGTGCATGGAGGGGGGCCACTTGCGGCTTGTGAGGAGGGGGTCCAGGTGCGCCGTGAGTGGAAGGGGTCCATGTGCTGTGTGCGGGGAGGGCACCCACGTGCGGCGTGTGAGGAGGGGGTCCAGGGATCTGTAAGACAATCTCTCTGAGACGGCGCTGCTGAGCGTCATCGTCGTCTCCATCGTTGACGAATGCTTTGTTGTCTCGACCAACAGCACCCCTCTTTGACTGCTGGCCCGACGACGACGACTCCACGTAGGAGAGCACGTGCAGCAGCGTGAACAACCTGAACGGGGGCAGAGGGGGGGGGGGCACGGAGGGGAAGGGGGAGGGGCACGGGGCGCCACGGTGACAAAATGTCAGGAGTTAACGGGACAGACCTAGGAGCCAATGGTTGACTGACTGAGATGACTGACAATGCACCAGCTGTGACCCCTACTGTGCCAAATTGTTGTGTTTAGCTGCCCGGTGCTCTGCTTATGGATGCGAGCATCGCTCCTCTGCCCTCCATTATTGCTGGTGGCCGACTGCCTCCAACTGCCAAGTAGCATCTCCTCTGGAGTGGCCAATCTTGAGACCGCTGGTACCAGTTATTGGCAAGTCCACTCATCTCTATATATCCTCTTGTACCATATCATTCCTTTTTTTCCCTAGCCCATGCCGTGCCCTTTTAGTCTGATCTATCCTGCCAAATAATAGCTGCTTTGCCATGCAGTGGCTGGGCATGGGGGCTACATGACCCAGCCAACACAGCCACGCTTGTGAGAGGAGCTCACCAATGGGAATGTGTCTAGATCTTTTAATAATCTGTGAGCTCCTGACACAATCCAGTCTGGTTAAACCCAGGATGCATTGTAGGCAGGGTGACCTGAATGTTTCTAACCGGTGCAGATGTTACTTTAGACACCTCAACATCCTTCTCGAAAGAATAAAGAAGGGAAGATATCAATGTGGTCAAAGAAAATCCGGAGCTTCGCATGGAATGACAAACCAAGTAGTTTCCACCCAGTGTTACACAGCGGATGAAAAGATAATGCTGCCCTACTGTTTCGGAGTGAGACCTCGGCTGCGAAACCGGAGCTGGTCATAAGCACACTGCCCACACTCACATAAAGGCAAAGACAAGGATCTCCTGGATAGCCTTAAGATACTGTTGGGGCAAGTGCTGTCAGCGAGTGGCACCTATGAAGGCCGGTACGGCACAAGGGGGGAAGTCCAGGACCATTTCAGATAATCGTTACTGTTGTTGGTCACTGAGTCGGCATGCACACACACCCCCTATGGCCACGCATGGGTCGACCTCCTCCTCACCTGTGGTACAGCATGGCCAGGAACTGGACAATGAGCATGCTGGAGAAGGTGATGAGGAACATGAAGGCAAGGGGCAGCACGTCGATGACCGTCCCCTCGTTCTTCGTGCTCGGGATCTGGATGTAGAGGTCGGCTCCCACGAACTGCAGTGCCAGGGTCGCCACCAGCCACAGTGCATTGATCATGAAGTAGACGAAAGTGCCCTGCACGTTGGGACAGACAGACCAGGCCTGATTTACATTGCATTGGCCGAGTGGCGGGGGGGATGACCCCGGGCTGTTAATGGATCCCCTCTTTGTGCATTCATTTTTCTCCCCCAATGTCCACTCTCGACGCCAAATGGTCACTTCTGTTGTTATTGTTTTATTGTTCATGTATTTTACAGGATTAGCGGATTATTGGAACAATTAACAATTAATTCGTAGGAATAATAAGGCATAGGTAATTCAATGTCGTTTAAATCTTCTTCTACCACATGCCAAGTACGGTAAGTACTCGCTTAACGCCTGCTGTTTGCACAACGCGTTGTCGCTGGAACGCAATTTTTCTGTTATCGAAGCATCTCCGGTACTCGCGATGACGCGTTGCCAGTACCTTGTTTCTTATCTCGAAGAGTTCCTGCTTCACGCGTTTCCTGTGATCGTCATCTTCCTCCAGAGGCTTGAGGTAATCACTGATCATGCTCTTCCAAAACTCGTCTTCCTCCTATGCATTCCCATCCACGGGACAGAAGGTTCACTTTGTGCGATTGTCCAAATAACAACAACTTACTCCGATGAATAATATTAATATTGTAATAGTAATAGGTTTTACCCTTTTAACTGGCACAAAAACTGACACCTTTATTCAAGGCATCGTGTTTGCAATAACCACAACACAAGCAATCAAAATGCAAACAAAAGAAACAACTCTGATAATAATATGCACTGTCCTTGAATTTGATTGGTCCACACCCGAGACGGCTTTTCTTAGAGCCAAGTCTCCACTGGTGTTAAATGCTCACCCCGAGCCCTCAATACTCTGATAGTGCGCTGTTTTTGAGTTGTACGCCTTTTGGCGTCTTCTGGTCCAACACCAGTGGAGACTAGGCTCTAAAAAAAGCCGTCTCGGGTGTGGACCAATCAAATTCAAGGACAGTGCATATTATTATCAGAGTTGTCTCTTTTGTTTGCATTTTGACTGCTTGTGTTGTGGTTATTGCAAACATGATGCCTTGAATAAAGGTGTCAGTTTTTGTGCCAGTTAAAAGGGTAAAACCTTTTACTATATCTTGTTACTGGCAAAGGAGGTCTCATAATGAAAATATTAATATTCTTGGTTCTTTCGGTAAAGTCACGTAGAAGGGAAACAATAAAATAATACAAATTTTAAACAATAAAATTCTTACGACATTTCGACTGCAACACAAGCAATCATCATCAGCTGTGAAAACCACAGCAAGAAAATTTGAAAAAAGTGGCGGTTTCATTAACGTTAGCACCACGTAGAGCGATTTTACAGTTTGTTCAGATGGACGAGTCCATCTATGTTCAGAAAAGATGAGGGGGGAGACGAAAATAATGGATGCGGTCTGAAAGCCACCGTAAGCGTGAACAATCAATTAAGACCCGAAATGGTTTATCAAATCCTTCCAATGATTGCTAAGCCAGAATCCATCTTCTCGGTTGAAATTGTCTCTGTGTTTGTATATGTGGATAGCCTCATGAACGAATCTCTCATGGTAGCCAGATGGCTTGCAAAGAACCTCTGTCTTGGAGAAGTCAATGTCATGTGAGCCTACTGAATTATAACAGTGATCTGCCATGGCCGAGGTATTGGTCCTACCGTGTTTTAGGTCTGCTTTGTGTTCACGAATGTCGTTTGGTTTCTCTAATGTAACTACTACCACAGATAATTTTGTTGTTTTAGATTTTTATTATTTTATTGTTTCCCTTCTACGTGACTTTACCGAAAGAACCAAGAATATGAATCCCTGCAGTCACGAAGGCTTTAAATCAAAATTAATATTAATGGTAATTTGTAATGCCCGATCACTGCACAGTTATTTGCTCGCTTTCGACGAGAGACATAGGGAGGGATTCAGAGACACAAGGAGGAATCACATATAGATGGGAAGGCAGCAGCAATGCACACCATGAGACGGTGCTACCAACAATTGCCCAAGCTCTGCAGTCCTCTGCATATAAATGTGTTCTCGGCCAATTAATGATTGTTCACATGTGGCAGAAAACCGGAGCAACCGGAGAAAATGCACGCGTGTGAGGGGGCAACATTATATCCTATACAGACGGAACAGGTGGATTCTACATTTGCTGTACCACCCGCTCCTGGCAAGCCAGGGTGCGGCTCCTTTCTGACGCCCACTGGAACTGAAATTCACGGCATCTTCTCAGTGTGTGATCCACCAACCACGTGTAGCACCAGCGTCGCCACCACCACCTCCAAGAATCATGACATCACTTCCTGTCCACTGTCCAGAATTGTTATCCAAATTGCACTGTCCTTGTACGAGATAAAAACTGCGAGTGGAACTCTCCCAGAACAATGCAGTGAAGCCCTACACGATAACTAGTGCTAAGGTACCTTTTTTCAAAGTCTCAAAGCCACACATTAGAGGAACGCGCCACTTGTTTGATCGTCACAGAAAACGACACTCAGTCAACTGACGGCAATATTTGGACATCTGGCCAATGCGTTGAACAATTAAGCGAGACAGGCAGCCGGGGGAGGGGAATGATGACTTCTAAATTAATTGAGTTGCTTAGTACAAGATCCCCAACATTAATGTAAAATCTTAAACGTAAACATCTCGATATTATTTTGATAGATTTATTTATTTCAGTAGGAAGGGCCCAATTAGCTGCCAGGCAGTTTCCCGATATATTTTCTTCATTAAAGTTGGTTGTTATCTTCTGGGCACTTATACACGAACTAGGACAAAGATCAAAGATTCCCCGTGTAGTCTTAACAGACTGCTGGGGCACGTGCTGTTAGCGACCACCTCTGAAGGCCAGCACGGCACACGAGGAGGTGGGTGGCCAGCACCACGTCCGGTCACCTTTGTCTCTTCAATTTGGGATATTTATACACTACACCAGGTACTCATTTGAGGCTGAGTCGACCTAGGAGAGACATAGGACCGGTTCAGATAATCGTCACTGGTGTTGGTGACTGAGCGGGAATCGAACTCAGGTCGCTCGTTTCTAAGCGCAGTGTGTTAACCACTGCGCCACCACTCCCCACAACGTATATGTAGCACACGTACAAAGACCGACACAGACATAAAACACACAGACATAAAGACACACAGACACAAGGACGCACCTGATTGAGGCTGCACCTCTGCGTGATGGCGTAACCCTGAGGCAGGACGTTCTCAAACATGACCTGCATCTTCTGGTGGCGCTGCCACACGAGGTCATGGCGCCCTGAAAGGGACAAAGGAGGATAGCGATGTGCGGTGCACTCCCACAGAGGCTCGGGAAAAAAGTTTACCCTGACTCAGCGAAGAGAGCTGCGCAGACGGTAGTGATTATTCTCATCGTTAGGCTGGTATAGCCTGCAACAAAGCCTGGCTGAGTCGCAGGGCTCTGTGTTCATGAGGGTCTTACCAAGTTTCCGTAGTAGAGGGGTGATGTTGCTGCTGAGTGCGGTCCAAATTAAGTGATTTGCAGTTATCTTTTTCAGAAGTGTAAAATTTTGGCCATTACCAATGACACATCGGAGGAAACTGGAGAAAAAGATGCCCATGCAGAACAGGGGGAGAGAATTCCTCAATCTCCCACGGTTCTACTGCAGCAGCAGCAACATGCCCGCATTACAGAGTGCTTGCTACAAATGAATCACAATAGCTTGCTAATCTCGTCTAGGAGCATTAACCATCACCCACACTTCGTTCATCCATTCATCAAACAAAGACGGTCACCGCATCGCGTGATTTCAGATGCGCGGTCTTGTTTAACTGACAAGCAATGACTTCGCATTTAATTTTCGATTTAAAGCTTTCGTGACTGCAGGGATTCATCCTCTTGGTTATTTCGGTAAAGTCACGTAGAATGGAAATAAAATAATACAAATAAAACATAATAAAATAAAATTCTCACGACGTTTCGGCCACAACTCAAGTAGCCTTCTTCAGGTGAAGGAACAGAACTGTCGGGACGACAGCGCTTCAATGAACGCTGCTAAGATTCGCAGCGTCTTTTAAGCTAGGTGGGAGAAGTAAAGCGCCTTGACAAAGGTGTTTACATATCAAACAGGATAATTTAGCATTGAAATAGCGGTGTTAAAGTGTTGGATCAGCAGGATGTTAAAGTCAGAAATTAGCTTGTAACTGGGAGATTAGCATGATGTTAATGTGAGGGATTAGCATGTAACTGGTCACGGAAATAGCTATGTTAAAGTCGAAGTTTATATATCAACAGAGGCATTTAGTATATGGACGCTAAAGGACTGCAACTACCCAACTATCATACAATACACCGATGTGAAAAAACTAAGTATAAACTACATCAATGTTATCAATAAACTCTATATACTCTCCAATCAGCTGAGCTACTAACAATAAGTCGTTATACATTACAATGCCATATGGCGAAAAAATGGGTGGCGTTTTTTTCTTTTCAACGTTAGCACCACGGAATGCGACGAGCTTTGTTCAGACGGACGAGTCCATCTATGCTTGGAATGGAGGAGGGGAGAGAAACATCCACGATGCGCTGCTCTGTCCTCTGTTGCGTTACAACTATTTTATAAACTAGACTACTATACATTGCAATGTTATACCTTCCAATCTAAACTACATTGTATAATATCGTATACACAGCCCAATGTAAGCTCTAACATCAATTCCATACACCCAGCCATCAGATTTACCATGGAAGTCGAAAAGATGGCAAGCTACCCTTTTTGGATGTCCTAATTAAAAGGAGACCTGATGGTTCAATGAGCCACTGTGTCTACAGGAAAGCTACACATATGGATGTTTACTTAAAACCAGATTCCCACCACCATCCGTCCCAGAAGAACTCCCTCATCAAGACTCTATACCATAGAGCCCAATGCATTTCCGACCAGGAACCCATTGCCAGTGAACTCTAGCACGTACACCAAGCTCTCAAGGCTAATGGTTACTCCGACTACACAATCCGCAAAGCCATCACTCCAGCCATGAAGAAGGATTCTCTTGAGGAGCCATTCAAAACCATCACCTTACCCTACATTGCGGGGGTCACAAAAAAGATCTCCAAAATCCTGAATAAACACAAGATCCAGGTCCGATTCAACACAGTACATAAAATGCGTGATCTGGTTCCGTCTGTAAAAGATGTGGTTCCAGACATACAGTACCCGGGCGTCTACAAACTAAGTTGCCTCTGTGGTAGCAGCTACATTGGAGAAACCAAACGACATATCTCGGACCGCATCAGTGAACATAAAGCAGACTTGAAACACGGTAGGACGAACACCTCAGCCGTGGCAGATCACTGTTATAATTTAGTGGGCTCACATGACACGGAGGTTCTCTGCAAGCCATCCGGCTACCATGAGACATTCGTTCATGAGGCCATCCACAATTACAAACACAGAGGCAATTTCAAATGAGAAGATGGATTCTGGATTAGTAACCATTGGAAAGACGTTATAAACCATTTCGGTTCTTAATTGATGGTATTATACGGTGACTTTCAGACTGCAGTCCATTCCCTGGCATTGTCTCTAAATACCATTCACACAACGGTCAAAGGTTTAGCATGTTGTATAATAAATAGTATAACATTGTAATGTTTAACATAATTCACAAGGCAATATATGGTATCGTAATTGTATAGTGAATATACAGTAGTGTGGTATACAGTAGGGTTGGTAGAATAATACATAGTGTAATATTACAAGTCTATTTTACAGTCTAAAGTATAGGGTAGTGTATAGTAACGCATTGTATAATTTAATGGTGGGTTTGTCTATGGCAGTGTATATTACGGTGTATAGTCGTGTAATGTAGAAAAAGTTTAGTTGGAGACATATCAATATAATGCATAATGTTAGAGCTTACATTGGGCTGTATACGATATTATACAATGTAGTTTAGATTGGAAGGTATAACATTGCAATGTATTGTAGTCTAGTTTATAACATAGTTGTAACGCAACACAGAACAGAGCAGCGCATCGTGGCTGTTTCTCCCCCCTCCTTCGTTCCGAGCATAGATGGACTCGTCCGTCTGAACAAAGCTCGTCGCTTTCCGTGGTACTAACGTTGAAAAGAAAATAACGCCACCCATTTTTTCGCCATATGGCATTGTAATGTATAACGACTTATTGTTAGTAGCTCAGCTGTTTGGAGAGTATATAGAGTTTATTGATAACATTGATGTAGTTTATATTTTAGTTTTTTATTAGTTTACTATATGGTATTCATTATATAGTGTAGTGTATACCCAGTTACTTTATGTTAATAGCTCAACTTATTGAAGACTATATTGAGTACATTTATTATATTGATGTAGTTTATATTTAGTTTTTTTCACATCAATTTATTGTATGATAGTTGGATAGTTGCAGTCCTTTAGCGTCCATATACTAAATGGCCCTGTTGATATGTAAACTTTGATTTTAACATAGCTATTTCCGTGACCAGTCACATGCTAATCTCTCACAATAACATCATGCTAATCTCCCAGTTACATGCGAATTTCTGACTTTAACACCCTGCTGATCCAACACTTTAACACCTCTATTTCAATGCTCAATTATCCTGTTTGATATGTAAACTCCTTTGTCAAGGCGCTTTACTTCTCCCACCTAGCTTAAAAGACGTTGCGAATCTTAGCAGCGTTCATTGAAGCGCTGTCGTCCCGAGAGTTCTGTTCCTTCACCTGAAGAAGCCTACTTGTGTTGTGGCCAAAACGTCGTGAGAATTTTATTTTTATTATTTTATTTCCATTCTATGTGACTTTAGCGAAAGAACCAAGAATACTTTGTCTTTGTTTGATGAAAATATTACCTTTAGTATGGAGGGCGAGGTCTGTGTCTGATTGCTCTGGAGGTCGACTTTTGCTCTCTACTTCTTCTGGATGCTCTGTCTGAGTGCTCGCGATGTCTTCTAGTCTCGTCTCTGCTCCTTCTTAATGCTCCATCTGAGTGTTTGCGATGTCCTCTTCTCTCGACTCAATCTCTGCTCCTTCAGGATGCTCTGTCCCAGTGCTCGCGATGCCCTGTCGTTTCTCCTCGCTCTCTACTCCTACTGGATGATCTGTCTGAGTGCTCGCGATGTCCTCTGGTCTCGTCTCTGCTCCTTCTGGATACTCCATCTGACTGTTTGCGATGTTCTCTCCTCTCGACTCGATCTCTGCTCCTTCAGGATACTCCGTCTGAGTGCTCGCGATGCCCTGTCGTCTCTCCTCACTCTCTACTCCTTCTGGATGATCTGTCTGAGTGCTCACGATGTCCTCTGGTCTCGTCTCTGCTCCTTCTGGGTGCTCCATATGAGTGTTCGCGATGTCCTCTCCTCTCGCCTCGATCTCTGCTCCTTCTGGATGCTCCATCTGAGTGCTCGTAGTGTCCTGTTGTCTGGCCTCAATTGGACGCAGCTTCATCTCTCTGTCGAGTTCCACCGTGCACGACTCCACTCGGCTGGGAGGGATGATGATAAACTGTTAAACTAAACCATTATTTTTATTTTACCATGTAAGGCCCACTGAGCTATAAAGCTTTTTTGTAGAATCGACCTGAATATCACAAATTATAACTCAATGAGCGGCTTATCACGTGGAAATTACAGCAGCCAAATACTCTAATCACATGATGATTCTAAATGAGGAGGGAAAAAATCAGGGGACCCGGAGTAAAATCCACACCAACATGGGGAGAGAAAGGAATAGACGCATACTCCATATAGGCAACAGGCATCGTCAGGTTTGGGATCGAAGCCACTACCTCCTGCATACCAGGGGAGGTAGTTAACATCTAGCCACCACGGCGCCTAAGATACAAGCACAACTAGAATCACAGTTAATAAGTTGAGACAAGACTCAGTATTGACTTGAGTAAAATGTTACGTTGTAAATCCTCCTCCACCCGACACAGCCAATCAATAATCAGAATCTGTATTTCTACTGCAGGAGGAGTCCGATGAGCTATGAACCTATTTTCACAGATGTCCAGTAGGTGTAGGGGATTAGAAAGTTAGAACATAAAACGATAGCAGTGCTAAGTATAGGAAAGATAAGAAAATAAATAAAGTATATGAGTGCAACTTGCATGAGTACATCAGTTACTGCCAATTTTTCAATACTAAATGCATAACTTTGGGCAAGGCAGCAAAACAACAGTCCCAAACCACACGAAGATAACACAGTCCCTCAATAATATGGGACATAAACGTTGAACTATCGATACACGAGAGGTAAGGATCAAAGTTAAAAGCATGGCTACAGGCTCTCAGTGAGGTGGTGGTACCTTGAACTGTCATCCTCCTGACTCAGTGCCGAGTATTTCTTCGGATGGACGCTGATCCTCCACTGGAAGCAGTCCCACTCGAGTGGCAGTATACAGCATTTCGTTCCATTCAAACGATGCTTGCGTTCCTTCTTCTGCTGGGACAGGAGGATGGGCATTGTGCTGAATGATATCAAACCAGCGGGAAGCGCACACAAGCTGGAAGGCAGTTTCAGCTGCTCAGTGAACTGGCGCCAATAACTGTCCAAGCTCTGCGGTCCTCCATGTATGAAGATTTTATTGGCCAACGGGAAACCAGAACACCATGGAATAGACCCACAAATGCGAGGGGGAAACATTGCGTTCTATTCAGATGGAACAGATAGAGTCCATATTTGTCATACTACATTCTCCTGGAAAGTCAGTGAATGACTCCTCCTCGATACCCACCGTGTTGGATTAATGGACACGAGTGGCACAGCCACCACCATCGTTCTTGTCAAGAAACATAAACGATAATTTTGCAAGCTCCGGTCATCCTCTCATCAGTGGATTTTGGCTAACCATTGAACAAAGACAGTGACCACATCGCGTGCTTTTGGGTGCGCTTGTGCGTCCATCTGGAACCCTCTGCCTTCCAATATGAGAAAGCAATTGGAGCTATGCACTTTTAAATCATTACATTGAAAACTAATTTCATAAAAACTGCTCTTTGTGTTTAGAAACTTTCCTTCCTTCGCACCTCCAATTAGCACAGTTGGCTACACATGGTGTGAAAGAAGTTCAACATACATCTGGACCAGTCCTTGGCCTTCCCTCAAAAAGCCTCAAAAATAGCCAAATGTGATGTAGTAAACATGACAACAATGGAGACAAAGGCGGCCGGGCATGGTGCTGGCCACCTACCCTCTTATGTGCCATTCCAGATTTCACAGGTGCTACTCGCTAAGAGCACTTGCCCCAACGGTCGGTTAAAAGCTATATGGGGGATCGCTGCCTTCGTCTTGGCGGGGGTTGGGGGCATATGTTACACTTTTTTTGCAATGTACGTAGCCAATCATGCTAATCGGAGGTGCGGGACGGAGCAAACGTAAACATCTCGATATTATTTTGATAGATTTATTTATTTCAGTAGGAAGGGCCCAATTAGCTGCCAGGCAGTTTCCCGATATATTTTCTTCATTAAAGTTGGTTGTTATCTTCTGGGCACTTATACACGAACTAGGACAAAGATCAAAGATTCCCCGTGTAGTCTTAACAGACTGCTGGGGCACGTGCTGTTAGCGACCACCTCTGAAGGCCAGCACGGCACACGAGGAGGTGGGTGGCCAGCACCACGTCCGGTCACCTTTGTCTCTTCAATTTGGGATATTTATACACTACACCAGGTACTCATTTGAGGCTGAGTCGACCTAGGAGAGACATAGGACCGGTTCAGATAATCGTCACTGGTGTTGGTGACTGAGCGGGAATCGAACTCAGGTCGCTCGTTTCTAAGCGCAGTGTGTTAACCACTGCGCCACCACTCCCCACAACGTATATGTAGCACACGTACAAAGACCGACACAGACATAAAACACACAGACATAAAGACACACAGACACAAGGACGCACCTGATTGAGGCTGCACCTCTGCGTGATGGCGTAACCCTGAGGCAGGACGTTCTCAAACATGACCTGCATCTTCTGGTGGCGCTGCCACACGAGGTCATGGCGCCCTGAAAGGGACAAAGGAGGATAGCGATGTGCGGTGCACTCCCACAGAGGCTCGGGAAAAAAGTTTACCCTGACTCAGCGAAGAGAGCTGCGCAGACGGTAGTGATTATTCTCATCGTTAGGCTGGTATAGCCTGCAACAAAGCCTGGCTGAGTCGCAGGGCTCTGTGTTCATGAGGGTCTTACCAAGTTTCCGTAGTAGAGGGGTGATGTTGCTGCTGAGTGCGGTCCAAATTAAGTGATTTGCAGTTATCTTTTTCAGAAGTGTAAAATTTTGGCCATTACCAATGACACATCGGAGGAAACTGGAGAAAAAGATGCCCATGCAGAACAGGGGGAGAGAATTCCTCAATCTCCCACGGTTCTACTGCAGCAGCAGCAACATGCCCGCATTACAGAGTGCTTGCTACAAATGAATCACAATAGCTTGCTAATCTCGTCTAGGAGCATTAACCATCACCCACACTTCGTTCATCCATTCATCAAACAAAGACGGTCACCGCATCGCGTGATTTCAGATGCGCGGTCTTGTTTAACTGACAAGCAATGACTTCGCATTTAATTTTCGATTTAAAGCTTTCGTGACTGCAGGGATTCATCCTCTTGGTTATTTCGGTAAAGTCACGTAGAATGGAAATAAAATAATACAAATAAAACATAATAAAATAAAATTCTCACGACGTTTCGGCCACAACTCAAGTAGCCTTCTTCAGGTGAAGGAACAGAACTGTCGGGACGACAGCGCTTCAATGAACGCTGCTAAGATTCGCAGCGTCTTTTAAGCTAGGTGGGAGAAGTAAAGCGCCTTGACAAAGGTGTTTACATATCAAACAGGATAATTTAGCATTGAAATAGCGGTGTTAAAGTGTTGGATCAGCAGGATGTTAAAGTCAGAAATTAGCTTGTAACTGGGAGATTAGCATGATGTTAATGTGAGGGATTAGCATGTAACTGGTCACGGAAATAGCTATGTTAAAGTCGAAGTTTATATATCAACAGAGGCATTTAGTATATGGACGCTAAAGGACTGCAACTACCCAACTATCATACAATACACCGATGTGAAAAAACTAAGTATAAACTACATCAATGTTATCAATAAACTCTATATACTCTCCAATCAGCTGAGCTACTAACAATAAGTCGTTATACATTACAATGCCATATGGCGAAAAAATGGGTGGCGTTTTTTTCTTTTCAACGTTAGCACCACGGAATGCGACGAGCTTTGTTCAGACGGACGAGTCCATCTATGCTTGGAATGGAGGAGGGGAGAGAAACATCCACGATGCGCTGCTCTGTCCTCTGTTGCGTTACAACTATTTTATAAACTAGACTACTATACATTGCAATGTTATACCTTCCAATCTAAACTACATTGTATAATATCGTATACACAGCCCAATGTAAGCTCTAACATCAATTCCATACACCCAGCCATCAGATTTACCATGGAAGTCGAAAAGATGGCAAGCTACCCTTTTTGGATGTCCTAATTAAAAGGAGACCTGATGGTTCAATGAGCCACTGTGTCTACAGGAAAGCTACACATATGGATGTTTACTTAAAACCAGATTCCCACCACCATCCGTCCCAGAAGAACTCCCTCATCAAGACTCTATACCATAGAGCCCAATGCATTTCCGACCAGGAACCCATTGCCAGTGAACTCTAGCACGTACACCAAGCTCTCAAGGCTAATGGTTACTCCGACTACACAATCCGCAAAGCCATCACTCCAGCCATGAAGAAGGATTCTCTTGAGGAGCCATTCAAAACCATCACCTTACCCTACATTGCGGGGGTCACAAAAAAGATCTCCAAAATCCTGAATAAACACAAGATCCAGGTCCGATTCAACACAGTACATAAAATGCGTGATCTGGTTCCGTCTGTAAAAGATGTGGTTCCAGACATACAGTACCCGGGCGTCTACAAACTAAGTTGCCTCTGTGGTAGCAGCTACATTGGAGAAACCAAACGACATATCTCGGACCGCATCAGTGAACATAAAGCAGACTTGAAACACGGTAGGACGAACACCTCAGCCGTGGCAGATCACTGTTATAATTTAGTGGGCTCACATGACACGGAGGTTCTCTGCAAGCCATCCGGCTACCATGAGACATTCGTTCATGAGGCCATCCACAATTACAAACACAGAGGCAATTTCAAATGAGAAGATGGATTCTGGATTAGTAACCATTGGAAAGACGTTATAAACCATTTCGGTTCTTAATTGATGGTATTATACGGTGACTTTCAGACTGCAGTCCATTCCCTGGCATTGTCTCTAAATACCATTCACACAACGGTCAAAGGTTTAGCATGTTGTATAATAAATAGTATAACATTGTAATGTTTAACATAATTCACAAGGCAATATATGGTATCGTAATTGTATAGTGAATATACAGTAGTGTGGTATACAGTAGGGTTGGTAGAATAATACATAGTGTAATATTACAAGTCTATTTTACAGTCTAAAGTATAGGGTAGTGTATAGTAACGCATTGTATAATTTAATGGTGGGTTTGTCTATGGCAGTGTATATTACGGTGTATAGTCGTGTAATGTAGAAAAAGTTTAGTTGGAGACATATCAATATAATGCATAATGTTAGAGCTTACATTGGGCTGTATACGATATTATACAATGTAGTTTAGATTGGAAGGTATAACATTGCAATGTATTGTAGTCTAGTTTATAACATAGTTGTAACGCAACACAGAACAGAGCAGCGCATCGTGGCTGTTTCTCCCCCCTCCTTCGTTCCGAGCATAGATGGACTCGTCCGTCTGAACAAAGCTCGTCGCTTTCCGTGGTACTAACGTTGAAAAGAAAATAACGCCACCCATTTTTTCGCCATATGGCATTGTAATGTATAACGACTTATTGTTAGTAGCTCAGCTGTTTGGAGAGTATATAGAGTTTATTGATAACATTGATGTAGTTTATATTTTAGTTTTTTATTAGTTTACTATATGGTATTCATTATATAGTGTAGTGTATACCCAGTTACTTTATGTTAATAGCTCAACTTATTGAAGACTATATTGAGTACATTTATTATATTGATGTAGTTTATATTTAGTTTTTTTCACATCAATTTATTGTATGATAGTTGGATAGTTGCAGTCCTTTAGCGTCCATATACTAAATGGCCCTGTTGATATGTAAACTTTGATTTTAACATAGCTATTTCCGTGACCAGTCACATGCTAATCTCTCACAATAACATCATGCTAATCTCCCAGTTACATGCGAATTTCTGACTTTAACACCCTGCTGATCCAACACTTTAACACCTCTATTTCAATGCTCAATTATCCTGTTTGATATGTAAACTCCTTTGTCAAGGCGCTTTACTTCTCCCACCTAGCTTAAAAGACGTTGCGAATCTTAGCAGCGTTCATTGAAGCGCTGTCGTCCCGAGAGTTCTGTTCCTTCACCTGAAGAAGCCTACTTGTGTTGTGGCCAAAACGTCGTGAGAATTTTATTTTTATTATTTTATTTCCATTCTATGTGACTTTAGCGAAAGAACCAAGAATACTTTGTCTTTGTTTGATGAAAATATTACCTTTAGTATGGAGGGCGAGGTCTGTGTCTGATTGCTCTGGAGGTCGACTTTTGCTCTCTACTTCTTCTGGATGCTCTGTCTGAGTGCTCGCGATGTCTTCTAGTCTCGTCTCTGCTCCTTCTTAATGCTCCATCTGAGTGTTTGCGATGTCCTCTTCTCTCGACTCAATCTCTGCTCCTTCAGGATGCTCTGTCCCAGTGCTCGCGATGCCCTGTCGTTTCTCCTCGCTCTCTACTCCTACTGGATGATCTGTCTGAGTGCTCGCGATGTCCTCTGGTCTCGTCTCTGCTCCTTCTGGATACTCCATCTGACTGTTTGCGATGTTCTCTCCTCTCGACTCGATCTCTGCTCCTTCAGGATACTCCGTCTGAGTGCTCGCGATGCCCTGTCGTCTCTCCTCACTCTCTACTCCTTCTGGATGATCTGTCTGAGTGCTCACGATGTCCTCTGGTCTCGTCTCTGCTCCTTCTGGGTGCTCCATATGAGTGTTCGCGATGTCCTCTCCTCTCGCCTCGATCTCTGCTCCTTCTGGATGCTCCATCTGAGTGCTCGTAGTGTCCTGTTGTCTGGCCTCAATTGGACGCAGCTTCATCTCTCTGTCGAGTTCCACCGTGCACGACTCCACTCGGCTGGGAGGGATGATGATAAACTGTTAAACTAAACCATTATTTTTATTTTACCATGTAAGGCCCACTGAGCTATAAAGCTTTTTTGTAGAATCGACCTGAATATCACAAATTATAACTCAATGAGCGGCTTATCACGTGGAAATTACAGCAGCCAAATACTCTAATCACATGATGATTCTAAATGAGGAGGGAAAAAATCAGGGGACCCGGAGTAAAATCCACACCAACATGGGGAGAGAAAGGAATAGACGCATACTCCATATAGGCAACAGGCATCGTCAGGTTTGGGATCGAAGCCACTACCTCCTGCATACCAGGGGAGGTAGTTAACATCTAGCCACCACGGCGCCTAAGATACAAGCACAACTAGAATCACAGTTAATAAGTTGAGACAAGACTCAGTATTGACTTGAGTAAAATGTTACGTTGTAAATCCTCCTCCACCCGACACAGCCAATCAATAATCAGAATCTGTATTTCTACTGCAGGAGGAGTCCGATGAGCTATGAACCTATTTTCACAGATGTCCAGTAGGTGTAGGGGATTAGAAAGTTAGAACATAAAACGATAGCAGTGCTAAGTATAGGAAAGATAAGAAAATAAATAAAGTATATGAGTGCAACTTGCATGAGTACATCAGTTACTGCCAATTTTTCAATACTAAATGCATAACTTTGGGCAAGGCAGCAAAACAACAGTCCCAAACCACACGAAGATAACACAGTCCCTCAATAATATGGGACATAAACGTTGAACTATCGATACACGAGAGGTAAGGATCAAAGTTAAAAGCATGGCTACAGGCTCTCAGTGAGGTGGTGGTACCTTGAACTGTCATCCTCCTGACTCAGTGCCGAGTATTTCTTCGGATGGACGCTGATCCTCCACTGGAAGCAGTCCCACTCGAGTGGCAGTATACAGCATTTCGTTCCATTCAAACGATGCTTGCGTTCCTTCTTCTGCTGGGACAGGAGGATGGGCATTGTGCTGAATGATATCAAACCAGCGGGAAGCGCACACAAGCTGGAAGGCAGTTTCAGCTGCTCAGTGAACTGGCGCCAATAACTGTCCAAGCTCTGCGGTCCTCCATGTATGAAGATTTTATTGGCCAACGGGAAACCAGAACACCATGGAATAGACCCACAAATGCGAGGGGGAAACATTGCGTTCTATTCAGATGGAACAGATAGAGTCCATATTTGTCATACTACATTCTCCTGGAAAGTCAGTGAATGACTCCTCCTCGATACCCACCGTGTTGGATTAATGGACACGAGTGGCACAGCCACCACCATCGTTCTTGTCAAGAAACATAAACGATAATTTTGCAAGCTCCGGTCATCCTCTCATCAGTGGATTTTGGCTAACCATTGAACAAAGACAGTGACCACATCGCGTGCTTTTGGGTGCGCTTGTGCGTCCATCTGGAACCCTCTGCCTTCCAATATGAGAAAGCAATTGGAGCTATGCACTTTTAAATCATTACATTGAAAACTAATTTCATAAAAACTGCTCTTTGTGTTTAGAAACTTTCCTTCCTTCGCACCTCCAATTAGCACAGTTGGCTACACATGGTGTGAAAGAAGTTCAACATACATCTGGACCAGTCCTTGGCCTTCCCTCAAAAAGCCTCAAAAATAGCCAAATGTGATGTAGTAAACATGACAACAATGGAGACAAAGGCGGCCGGGCATGGTGCTGGCCACCTACCCTCTTATGTGCCATTCCAGATTTCACAGGTGCTACTCGCTAAGAGCACTTGCCCCAACGGTCGGTTAAAAGCTATATGGGGGATCGCTGCCTTCGTCTTGGCGGGGGTTGGGGGCATATGTTACACTTTTTTTGCAATGTACGTAGCCAATCATGCTAATCGGAGGTGCGGGACGGAGCAACAGAGGAGAATGGAGCGAAACTCCAAATAACGTTCGACACAAAAACAACAACGACAATAACGATAACACATAAAGTAACTCACCTCCTTAGGGGAGGGCTCAGTAGGCGCCTTGGTCTCACGCGTGCCCCATGATACGTTGTACATGTTGACCAATGAGTAGATGAGCAGCAGCAGGTATCCCGTGGGAATGCAGATGAGGTACAAGAATCCGTGCACGATGCAGAAGAACTCGCGCGGGTGCAGCGCCGCGGCGATCAGATGGATGCCCGCGAGAGTGATGAAGAAGATGCTGCTGGGTGTGAGGATACCGTTCTTGACAATGTCGCCGACCATAGCGAGCAGCGTGCCCGTCATGAGGAACATGTAGATCACGGTGAGCACCATGGCCACCTTAAAAAAAATACCAGGTATAAAGCTCTTTTCAGAAGCCACCTGGCCACAAATGATAGATCAACGAAGTGGCTCATCACGTGGTAATGTATATCAGCAGCCAGATTAAATGCAGAGGGAAGATAGAGAGAACACGTGGACTCCAAATACATAACAGGCGTTAAGGTCGGGATAGGGATCGAACCCACGACCTCCTGTATACCATGCGAGGGAGTTTACATCTCGCCATCGCAGGAGGAGACCTTAGCCATCGGCGTCACCATTGTCCTTTTTGTCCAACCACCACCACTTCTTGGGAGTTACTTTGCATTTATTCCGCACTTTTACACAAAGTCCTCAAGACCCTGCACTTTGCAAACAACAACAAAATAATGATAGTTCATTGTTCTTCTGGGTTCTTTCGGTAAAGTCACGTAGAATGGAGATGAAATAATAAAAATAATAATAACAGAATAAAATCCTCACGACGTTTCGGCCACAACACAAGTAGCCTTCCTCAGGTGAAGAAACAGGACTGTCTGGAAGACAGCGCTTGAGTGAACCCTGCCAAGCATGGCAGCGTCTTTTAAGCTGTGTGGGAGGAACAGAGCACCTTGACAAAGCAGTTTACATATAAATTAGCATGTAACTGGGGGATGAGCATGATGTTGGTGTGAGGGATTAGCACCACGGAGAGAGACGAGCTTTGTTAAGACGGACGAGTCCATCTATGTTCAGAACGGAGGAGGGGGGAGAGGAGTTTAGATATCAACAGTAAATTAGCATGTAACTGGGGGATTAGCATGATGTTAGTATGAGGGATTAACACCACAGAGAGCGACGAGCTTTGTTCAGACGGACGAGTCCATCTGTGTTCGGAACGGAGGAGAGGGAGGAAGAGGAGGAACCTCAAGACCTTGGGTTTTGGGGATGCCTTTGTCCGAACGATCCGCCTACCTCTACACCAAGGCAGAGTGCATGATCAAGATCAACGGCGCCCTCACTGCCCCGGTCAAATTCGAGCGAGGAGTGAGACAGGGATGCCCATTGTCGGGCCAACTTTATGCCCTGGCATTAGAGCCTTTCCTGAATCTCATAAGGCGGAGACTCAGCGGCCTGGTGCTGAGGGAACCAAGCATCAAGTTAGTCCTGACGGCATACGCCGACGACGTCCTCCTCATCCTGCGCTCCCTGGCTGATGTCGCCCTGCTGCATGAGTGCCAGGAGGTCTTTTTGAAAGCCTCCTCATCAAAAATGAACTGGCAAAAGTGCAGCGGCCTGCTGGTTGGAGCGTGGGGACATGACTGAGTGGTCCCCGAGAAAGG